>NW_015386646.1:723952-735691 GCF_001527695.2 Protobothrops mucrosquamatus | reverse complement strand
GGCGAAAAAGGCGCAGGTCCGCAACTGTACGTAGGTCGGGGGGTAGGTCATTCCAGAGGGCAGGAGCTGCCACAGAGAAGGCTCTCCCCCTGGGGGTCGCCAGCCGGCATTGTCTGGCCGATGGCACCCTAAGGAGGCCCTCTCTGTGGGAGCGGACTGGTCGAAGGGAGGTGTTTGGTAGGAGGCGGTCTTGCAAATATTATATTGAACTCAGAGGACTTGCGTATACGTAAAGGCACCCATAAGGCTGCATCGTGGAGTTACTTTGTCAAAATATGTGTGTCTTAAAAAACACCTAAAGTATTTTGCTTCAGTAATTTTTTAAAAAAGAAAAAAAAATGTTGAATCTACTATATTGATTTTTACAATCAAGCTGTATCTCCACGCAGCTCATAAATCATAGTAGAGCATATTTGGACAGTGTAGTTATTGTTCCTAATAGGAAAAGGGAGAGCTTATTATCTGTGACACTTCATGTTCACTGACATGAATGGAAAAAGAGAGTGGGTTGTTGGGTTTTTTTTAATTTTTTTGTGAACAAAGGAGAGGATTCAAAGATATAAGCTGTCTTAGAGAAATTTCAAGGACAGTGGTGTCATTTTAGATACACAAACTTGATGCTGTTAAAAGATTGATGCATTTTGACATGCCAGAAACAAATTAGCCTACATTACTATGCCTGTGCATTTAAACCAGCCTTTCCCAACCTGATGCCTCTGAAGATTTTGGATTTCAGCTGCTAAAACCCCAGTTATCATGAAAAGTTGAAGCTTAGTACATCTAGAGGACATCAAACTGAAAAAGAATGGTTTAAAGCTGCAGCATTAGAGCAAAGAAGAAATGTGAAAAAATACAATTATTTTAGTGTTCTGTTCTATGCAACTAGCACTCATTTGGCAGTTTTATGCATAATTATTCAGGGATAACTCTAATTGCATTCAGTGAGTATAGAGCTACTTTCTATGATATACTGTGATAACTCATAGCTGATCTCTTAAGTTTCCCAGTATTACACCATGAATACTAGAAAATCCATTTTAAAGGTTATTTATTTTCCAGATCCTTTGTCAAAAGCATAACTGGTCTAAAATTATGAATATCACTATATCAAATGATGCTGTTCCAATAGGTTCTTCTGTAATATTTTTAGCCATTCTGTTATTTGGCAGCAATTTGCACCAAAGCCATAGTAATTAGTCTATTCTGGTTCTATCTTTTCCATGGATAACTAATTCAAATTGAGCAGAAAATAATTTTTAAACCTCAGATCATCTTTATTATTATCATGAATAAGGTGTGTCTTTTAAATGACATTAACTTGCAGCAATATTCAGAACTATGTATAACCATGAAGGTGGAGATTTGGAAGCCAAGGGTCATTTGTTATAGTTCCCAGATACTTGTACAGCAGTTGTTCGATGTGATCTCTCCCTTTTTCAATTCATTAAGTGTCTGGTTCCCAGTCCAACATTTAATTCATTAATTTTGAGCATATATAATCTCTCCTAATTCATAAATTATAGAAAAATAAAACTATTTTATCATATTGAAGTACCCAATCCCCAAACCCTGACATAAAGGATTACCTCACAAAACCAGGGCTTTTTTTGTCATAGACGCCCAGAACGGAGTTCCGGCACCTTTTTTGGATGGAACCTTGTAGGGTAGGCAAGGCGGGTTGTATGACATATGTGAGTTCTGGCACTTTTTTTTTTTATTTAACAAAAAAAGCACTGCACAAAACTAACATAAAACAATTCCATTCAATTAAGTGATATAGTGCCCTGGAAAACTCAGGATGATCTATTTTGAAACCAGTATCAAACCAGTACAAAGATGAGTGATTTTTTTCCCCTCCTCAAATTCTTCATAACTTTGTCACTGCAGGAGTGTGAGGTAAATTGGATTTTTTAAAGCACATCACCAAAAAGCCCTAGATCCCCATAAAGAGCTCGTGCTAGTCAGTGATTTGAGGATGTAATGGAAAGTATAAGATAATTCTTTGGAGATTTTATTGCCACATAGTATACATAACTAAGGTTTATCTTGTTAATTCTAGTTGCCCTTAAGATTAGTTGCACATCACATGATGAGCATCTCTTGACTTGCTTTATTATCTGGAATTCCCCCCAAAAATCAAGGAGACGTTTGGCCTCCATAGCACCGCAGGAGCAATTGGCATCCTATGATGGTCTTTTCTGGTTTTTGATCTAGTTAAATAAAATAATTAGGATTTTTTTTATTATTTGTGGAATTATACAACCAGCGGCTATAAAAAACAACAACAAAGCAGACCTTTTCTGATTTGTTCTAGCGAAAGAATATTTCCATTTAATATGAAGAACAGCAGTCAAGAAATGAATGGTACTTTCTGCACTATTTGCAAAAGTGTAATGTGTACTCTGGATGAGAGTATTTGTCTTCAGCCTAAATGATAGAATAGGCTATTTGAACATAAACTGAAAGTAGGTGTTCTGCCTTTTTGTTGTTGTTGTTGTAAAGTTCTGGTATATAATGGCAATTATTTTCATGACTCAAAAATACAGGATTACCTTCTGATTCCTTACCCTCTAAAACTGCTGACTTTTAGATGCTGGTCAACACATAGCACAAAGTAAACTATTTAATGTCAAATGCCAATAACTGGCAAAGATCAAGGAACCAGTGAGTAGATTGGTTTTGGTTCCTTGGAGCTTCTCCAGATAAGGAGAGAACGAGAGATCACTCACAAGTGTTCCAAACAGCAGCTTCTTATGGGAAGACTTCAGGACAGCAATTTTCTGCACATTTGAGCACTGGGAGGTGTCATCTTGCAACCACAGTAGAAACTTTTAAAGGACACCAAATTAGCAAATTGTTTATAACCTTACAGGGGATGAAAAATAACTAAATTTCTTCATACTTCTTGTGATGAAGGTTGGAAGTCACTTCCTTATATATTTCTCTTTATTATAGTCTTATTTTTCTCTGATTTTTTTTCTTTTTCTTTGCACTTTTTATTATCTTCTATTTTCATTCTTTAAATGTAGTTCAGCGGTTCTCAACCTATGGGTTGCGACCCCATTTGGGGTCGATCGACCATTTCACAGGGGTCACCAAGCAAGGCTGTCCGCCATTTTTTTCCCCTTTTCCGGCGGGTGCCTTACCTCCCTTGAGCTGGGCCAGCTGGTGGTCAGCCTGCTCCGTCTCTGCCGCTTGCCAGCTACGCCTCGGCCGGCGCAGGGGGCAGAACCATGCATGCGTGGCGCTCCCGGGCAGGGAAAGTCCTCAACTTACAACCGGTTGGGTAGTCCTCGACTTATGACTGGTTTAGTCCTCGACTTACGACCGGTTTAGTCCTTGACTTACGACCGGTTGGGGGTCGTGGCATTAAAAAGGTTGAGAACCACTGATTTAGTTTGTTTTAGAATTTACTTTTATAATATTTGTATACTTATTATTTCTTTCTTTAAAGATAAGTACCAAAATACCTGATTTTAAAATGTACGGCAGAGAATGTATTGCTCTATATATAGTTCTACATGTAGTTGCAACAACATGAAAAAGATATACACACTTCTGACCTACCAATGTTTATTTCTGCTACAATGTCTAACGATTTGTTCTTCTTTCTGCCTTAATTATTAGCCTGCCATATTTAGTCTAATTTGGCTCTAGACACTTAAATTTGACAGCTGAACTATCTTGGATGCCACAAGAGATTAATTTCAAAATATAGATACTTATTGAAATAGAAACTGAGGGAGTAAAAAATTTTGGGATGATTTTAAATAGTGATAGGTGTATTGAGTTATCCTAGCAGAATAGTAATTGTTATAAATGCAATGTAACAATGGATAAGCAAGTTTTCATTCATAAATGATTTTGGTAAAATTCTGAATTCTTCTGTAGCTTGGAAATGTTTGATAATACCATTTTTAAAATTCATTCATCATGTCCTTATCTATCTTTATCCTTTCTTTTTTATGATGAAAATTTAACTTTTGGCCCTAGTAAGCATTGCCAGATTTTCGCTTTCAGCAATGTAATTGTTGTTAAATCATAATTTAAAGTTGAATATTATGAATTAACCAAGGGAACTAATGCTTGTTCAAAAAACATGGTTAAACAATTCCTGGTTAGGATAATGTTTTATAATATGCTGAGTTGTGTATTTGCTTACCATAGTAGCAGTGGGTCATCAGAAATAGTGGCTGTAGAATGGAACGAAGTCACATCACACAAATATGTCCAGCACTTACTGATCCTAACCAATATAATTATTTCATTAACATGATTATTTCAGATTCAAACTGATTATTTCAGATTCAAACATATTCAGTTTGGTTTAAACTGAAGTCAAATTTTTCATTGAACATATAAACTATGTTGCAAATTAAAGAGTTGCAACGAGCACAACAGAGCATGTGAAAAATTATACCGATGGGGTGTTTTAGTTATATAGACAACACTAGTACATATAATACACATTTAGCTGCAATTATTTTGGATGTCCATGGATCTGTTGCACATTGGGAATTAAAATTGAAGAGATCTGACTTAGAAACCACTCAATTAAAAGTGTTGGCAGGATCCCTGCAACTAAGTTAGCATTCATAGACAATTAGCATTGTTTAGGAACTAAAAAAATATTCAAAAGTAATAGTCTTGAAAAAAAATATACATTTGGTTGATAGTTTAATTTGTTTATCCTATTGAGTTTTCATAGACACTGAGTTAGAAAGAAAGATCTAGATGGATAGATAATAACCTTTATTGTCATTTTTTACTGTGGGCAAACTGGCACATATTAAAAATGAAATTTTGTTGCTTGCTCTCAAAAGTGTACACATACATAACACACATTTAAACATGCTATATACAATATATATGTATTGAACCTACACCCTTGCATATAAATAACATATAAATATTAATCACTGTCCATCTTGAATGCATAGCAGAAAGAGGAAGCTTTAGAGTTCACAAAGTTAATACTGCATGGAACAAAATAAAGGTTGGTTGAGTGATTGAGTATAAACTCATTTTTTTTCTAATATCAGGCTGATATCTGTTCCATCTTTTTCAGATCCTTGGAGCTAAACATGCAAAAGATCGAGATGTTGTTCTTCAGTGCTTCCTTCAGTTCTATATTCCATTCAGTCTATGTTGTTGCCAACAGATGAATCTACAAGGATCCTTTGTTGGACTTCAATAGCCAGGGATGAAAGATACATCATGAGAAACAGAAGAGTAGCAGAATTTACTTGCATGATTCAAGTTAGTTATCAAAATCAGAATTTGGCAACTCTTTTTTTTGAATAGACAAATTAAAACCCTTAGTTTTTTGTAATGTTATTTCATGCTTAGACAAAGGGATTTTTTTTCTTAATCTATTCAACTTCTCGTACAGTTTCTTTTTCTACCTTTAACCTAGTCTATTTCTCTCCTCCATTCTCCTTCCTTCTGGCTGGTAATTGTGGATATTTTGAAGCTCTGGAGATGCCAGACACAATTCCCAGTGAAACATCAGAATATCAAATAATTAGATCACAATTAATAACCTGAAAGTTCATGATCACTAGAAGGTCTCAGTACTCTCTATTTTTAATGAATATATCAACCAATGCAAGGCAATATAACTAAATCTATTAAAATATATAAAATTATTTTACTTGTTACTGGTTTTAATAGACTAAAAAAACCAGTTTGAGTGGAATCTCTGCCAGTGAGCATAAAGAATGTATGAGGAAATGAGAGGCCAAAATCAATATTCTGCTCCAAGGACTTTCAAAGTCTGAAGCAAGCTGTAAGTTTCTCAGCTTTGTTTTAGAGCATATGTTTTTATGGAGGCTAAGTTTAAAACCTGACTAATTATGTATTCAAGATTCAATCAAGACATTTACCTTGATTGCATTAATATGTGGAAGCACTAGATGGTAGCATTTCCTTCTGTTTGAGTTGATAAAAAGCCTTAACCAATTTCAACTGCTTCTATGAAGGGGTGAAGGGGGGGGGGAAGAAAAATCTGATTCAAGCCATAAAATAGAAAGAAACTTTATTCAAATCGCTGTGTATATGAATTCCTTTGCCAAATTGCCCTATATTCGGTTTGGTAACCGCTCATGTTTGGAAGTTGGGACTTTTTTTGAAGATGAAATGGGGAAGAACGAGGACCTCTGATAAAATTAACCCCCTTAAAGTTGTCTTGTGTAAAATTCACCCTCTCTGGAACATATTAATTATACAATTATATGAATTTAGCTGAGTTTAATAAGACATTCTTCAGATCTCATACTTGTATATCTTTTCTGAGCATATATTGTAGGTAATCCTCGACTTATGACTTATTGTCCAGGACACTGCAACCGTAATAAATGCATGCCAGTTGCCAAGCTTCTGAATTTTGATCATATGACCAGGGGGAATGCTGCAATGGTTGTAAGTGTGAAAAATGGTCATAAGTCTCTTTTTTCAGTGCTGATGTAATCTCGAATGCCCACTAAATGAACTGTTTTAAGTCAAGGATTATCTGTACACAATAATGATTTGAATTAAAAAATTCAAACTATGAATTAAAGTTTTGACTATTTGATTAGACCACACAGGATTACGTATTTTATTTCATATAGCACATCATTTAACCATGTTCCACTCAGACTGCATATCTAAGTCCAGATAACGAGACTAAACCACATTACAGATATTGTCTCACTTTGTGCCAAAAGTTTAGGGTTCTCAAGAAATATTCATAGGATCACAGCTATGAAGTATGATCTTGTTTCCATTGTTTACTTGGAAGAAATTCCCATCAAATGTCATGGAAATCTTTTGCAGAAAGATTCCAAAATATTAGATCAATGTACTAAATTCATATTTAGTTATATTTAGAGATATTGATTGAAATTATTGGGCATTTAGCTAGAGCTGATGGGTTCCTTTAAAATCTCTATAAGCTAATTCCTAATTATGACAAAAACTGCACTCAGCCCATTGACTACTATTCAAGTCTGTTTTTCATTTGGAACACTAGTTACTGCTGAAAAGAGTATATCTTGATTCAAGACTATTTAATGACTGATCACAATTTTAATCAATCACTTTTGCACAGCCCTTGCATATGTGAAACATTTCTGAATCTAAAAGCACATTTATTTTTAGATGGGAGGCACATTTTCATGGAATTCAAAGGAGGTGCTGCTCCACATGTGAGAGACATGAGAATATATCCCATAAGATAAATAAAGCCAGTTTGGTCTGGTGGTTAAGGCACTAGACTAGAAAGCAAGAGACCATGAGTTCAAGTCCCGACTTGGCCATGAAAGCCCAGATAGGTGATCTTGGGCCAGTCATTCTTTCTCAGCCCAACTCACCTCACAAGGTTGTTGTTGGGGTTGTGGGGAAAACGGGAGGAGGAAACTGTTGAATATGTTTTGCCATCTTGAGTTATTTCTAAAAATAATAAAGACAGGAAATAAACAAATAAACAAACAAACAAATAAATATGACAAATCTTGCCACTTCCATCCTGAATGTGCATTTGTGTCAATAATTTCATAAGGCTAACAGGAATGTGCATTTGTGTCAATAATTTCATAAGGCTAACAGGAATTTCATTTCCATAAAAATTAATAGGACTTTTAAAAACAGCACATCATTTCCATAAAAATTAATAGGACTTTTAAGCTAGAAAAGGACTACTAATTCCGAAATATTCTTTTCACAATGTATCCTGTTTTAGTGCTAAATAGGAGACACATTGTTTGAAATCTACTAAGATCTTGGCAAGACTGAAGTTCCTGTTCACAGCAGAAATCCATTGATTGTGGATCAAGGAGGTTGAGTTTCATGTACATTGCATGACATGTCATGATATTGCAACTCTCCTTAGTATATTAAAAATGGGAATGATTTCCAAACTTATTTGGAATAAGGCAACAGTGCATGAATATTTTTATTATAGTCACTGACTAAAATTGCAGACAAAAAGCCCCCATTAAAAATAAAGTAAAAATAAATAAATATTAAAATTGAGGCAAAAAGTGGGTAATCAAAATCTGCCTGATTTTACAGACATTGTAACAAAATTAAGCTATAGTATAGGAGACTAACACATACTGATCTGATAACAGCTGTACATAAAGGTCAAACTTTCCAGCATATTTTACCAGGTAAGGAATTATAAAGTGGATCTTTCAGTCCTAGTATAGAGAATACAATATAGCAGGACATGAGCTATAATTTCAACAGTCCCTTGTCTACAGGGACACAGCCTTAGCTCATAGAGCAGCGGTCCCCAACCTTTTTGACTCCATGAACCAGCAGTGGTGGCGGAGGGGAGGGGATGGTTTTGTGCACGCAACAATCCCGCGCATGCGCAAATAAAGCTTTGCACACTTGCCTGCCACTTGTACAGCCCGGTTCCCAATGGACTATGGACCGGTATTGGTCTGTGGACCTGGGGTTGGGGACCCCGTCATAGTGACTTTTTTGTATCAGTCTTCCAAAAGTGCTACGGGGAGAGTATTAAAGCTTGCTTTATGCGGTATAAATATCTTGCTGGTTTGTGGGGCAACAGTTTATCTCATATGGGTAAGAATTTCTTTTTTCCCCCCACTACTTTCCTTTTATTCCTAATGGTTAAAAAAAATAGAACTCTTATTCAGTCTAAAAAATATAGAATTACAGGTAGCCCTCGAATTACAACCATAATTGAATCTGGATTTACAGTTGTAGGTTGTTGCAGTTGTAAGTCGAGGCATCACATAACCAGACCCATTTTTTTTTTACCTTTTTGTAGAACTTGTTAAGCAAATGCAGAGGTCATTAAGTGAATCAATTTTCTGCAGTGGCCTTTTTTTTTTTTGCCAGAAACTGGAAGTCAACACCTGAAATCAGCAAAAAAGGTCACAAATCTTGGTCATGTGTCTGTAGGACATTGCAAACAGCTATAAAGGTGAACTGGCTACCAAGCACCCTAAATGCAATGACATGACCATGTCCTTTGTAACTTTAAAAGCAGATCATAAGTACCTTTCGGGGGGGGGTCCCCAAATCTCCAAAGGTCACTAAGCAGCCCATCGCAAGTTGAGAATTACTTGTAATGCAGCAGGTTTACATATATTTATTCAAAAGTGAACCCCATTTATTATCAAGGGGGCTTTACTTTTGAGCACAAAGATGCAGTTCTTATCTTCCAGAGCAAGGTGTAAATGATGGCGTCTGTCGTCCAACACATACAGATAGTACCGTGTTGGCAAAGGCTGATATAACAGTTGTGCTGTTTTGTATCAAGTTTCATTTAGTTTCATTTTCACCAATGTCATGTCGGACACTGAAGAAAGTCGTGATGGAAGTCTTTTCTAAAATATGTCCACTGCCAACTGAGAGGTTTTTTTTCTTCATTTTAATAAAATGGATGTTGGTATGTTCTCAGTACTATTTTCTTTCATTATTGCAAATTCAATAAATAAACTGTAGGTTTATTCAGAGCATGTTCTCTACCACTTTACGTCAGGAATAGACTCAGTATGGTGTAGTAGTCAAGGTGTAGGAATGATGTTGAGGAAACCTAGGTTCAAATCCACTCTCATTCATGAAAGGTCACTGGATAACTTTGGGCCAGTCACTTTTTCTCAGCCAAAGCCTTCCCAGGGTTATTTTTTAGGGGAAAGTGGAGGAAAGAATGCTAACTATGCTGCCTTGAGCTCCTGAACAAAAGGTTGGGAATAAACCTAGCAAGTAAACAAATAATTGTCCACATCTATGACAGAGAAGCTAGCCTTAGTAAAGAAGGCCAATCCTTCAGCCTACAATCGTGTGTATTAAGCTAGAAGTAAGCTTCCTTGAATACAAAAGATTTAAGAGCTTTACGTGGGATTGCTTTGTCAAAGGATCCTACCCCCAATTTCACCCCACCCGCTCCACCCTGTATACTGCTAGTAATGTACCTCTAAATATAGTCTTACTGAGCCTCTCTTTAGATAGCATTATTTTATTGACTGATTTTTCAAATGTACTGGGTTGAAACTGATTAATGTTTTGTGGGACCTCATTGTAGAATAGATAATGCTAGATAAGAGGGATGTAGCAAATAACTTTGTCTCCTTCCTTGTGCAATGTCCTGTCTTAATACACGTTGGTTTACCCAAACAGATTGTCTTATGTGCGTCTACACAGGGATGTAAGAATCTGTTCCTTAATGTCAGAATTATACTTCTTATCTTGCTGAGTTGGGAGCGCTGGGCTGAAGCTCACTGACAGTCTGAGAGTTTGCACGCAAAAGGCTATTGGTCCAAGGCCACCCTTTCTAGACAAGCTAAGAAAAACGTTCTGTCTGAATTTTGAGAAACACATTTGGGAATCCAAGAGAATTTTCTATTTCCTTGGCTATACAAGTATTCCGTTCTTAGATGGCTTTTCCAAATGCAAAATTAAAATGTTTTCAACCTTATTTGTTGGATTGACACCATTCTATTTATTTAGGAGCTTACAATGGCATACATCAGGAGTATGCAACCCTAGCAAATTTAAGACCTGTGAATTTCAACTCCCAGAATTCTCCAGCCAGCATGGAAATTCTAGGAGTTGAAGTACACAAGTCTTAAAATTGCTATGGTTGGATGCCCCTGGCATACACGGTTCTCATTCTTCCCCTTTTTCCTGACAACAATCCTGTGAGATAAATTAGCCTGAGAGAGGGGGTAATCACCTAGTGAAGGCCAAAGGTGGATTAGAAATTGGGTCTTTCCAATAATTTAACAGCATTTAGCACAAACAAGCAGCAAACAGATTAATCAAGTCCAGGCTGATGAAGGTTAGATGTCTATGTCAGATGTAATCCAATACTGAGCCAAAATCTGGTGGAGAGTGCTGCAGCTGGTACTGTTTTTATCAAACAGTTTTCATCTCTCTCAAACAAGCTTAATTGCCAATCTGAAAAAAAAAAATTCTTAGAAGGAGCTTCCTGATGATGCCTTCTATTTGTATTTAACTGAAGTGTGGGAAGTCAAGGAGAAGACAGTAAAGGGTTGGAGGAAGATGGTTGTTGGAGGAAAAGCATGACCCTTAAAAGTGACAGTAGCAGCTCCATTGAAAAATCTTGTGATGACAGTTCCCAAATATATCTTATGTTGACTTGCAATTGAAATATGGGAAACCAAATTGGCTGACAACACTTGGGGAGATGATTGTAGGGTAAAGGACAGAACATTCACAAATATCCCACTTGGTTGTGTTATAGTTAAATGAGGGCAAATGGGCAAATAATTTATATAGCACCCATGAGAATCTCATTAAACACAGCTAATCCTCAATTTATGATCACAACTGAGCTAAAAATGTCTGTCATTAAGTGAGCTATGCTCCATTTTACGACCTTTCTTGCCACAGTTTTTAAGTGAATCACTGCTGTTGTTAAGTTAGTAACATGGTTGTTAAGTGAATCTGGCTTCCCCATTGACTTCGCTTATCAGAAGTTCACAAAATGATCATGATCCCGGGCCACTGCAACTGTCATAAATATGAATCAATTGCCAAGCATCCAAATTTTGATCACCTGACCGTGGGAATGCTGCAACGGTCATAAGTCATTTTTTTCAGTGCCACTGTAACTTCAGTCACTAAATGAATTGTTGTCAAGTCGAGGACTACCATATCTCTTTTTCTCTGACAGAAATCAAATTTTCTCTCGTCGAACTAACCGGACATTGGCATGAAAAAATGCAAAATAAATTTTTCTGCAGGTACCTAACTCAGAAT
>NW_015386646.1:647879-723852 GCF_001527695.2 Protobothrops mucrosquamatus | reverse complement strand
CCCCCCCCCCGTTAAGGCAAAAAAAAAAAAAAAAAAGGAACAGGTATGTTAAAAGCATTAGGCGACGTGTACATTGTGCCATTACATTGTACAAGTCAAATCCATCTTAATAAGAGTTCTGTGTCCTGCCTTTGGAGATACAGAATTATTCTCATGCCAGGTATTTAGTATAAGAAGCTGTATGATTCCCAAGCAGCTTCTAACGATCAGGTAAGAAAATGTAAGCAAGAAGAATAATCCTAAATGAATAGTGTAACTGCGATCTCACAATTCGGGAATTGCTCTTACCCAAATCCCAATATGTCAATCATTGTGTAACCATGTGAACAAACCAGCCTAGTTTTGCTTAAGGGATATGCTAGATGAATAATCCAGTCAAGGATAATGTGTTAGCCTTTCCCCTATATACAGGTAGTCCTCGACTTACAACAGTTCATTTAGTGACCATTCAAAGTTATATTGGCACTGAAAAAAGTGATTTATGACCATTTTTCACACTTACAATCTTTGTAGCATCCCCATGGTCATGTGATAAAAATGCGGATGCTTGGCAACTGGTTCATACTTATGACCGTTGCTGTGTCCCAGGGTCATGTGATCCCCTTTTGCAACCTTTTGACAAGCAAAATCAATGGGGAAGCCAGATTCACTTAACAACCATGTTACTATCTTATCAACTGCAGTGATTCACTTAGTAACTGTGGCAAAAACGTTGTAAAACTGGGCACAACTCACTTAACAAATGTCTCACTTGACAACAAAAATTTGGGGCTCAATTATGTCTAAATTTAAAGTTTGGTTCCATACCCTCCCAGCCTATCTTCAAAGGAGTACCCTGATTCAATTATTATTCTATTTGGGTGTTTGTGCTTTGCGTTGAAAAACTTTCTCCATCCATTTCAGTGAAAGAAATTGATTTAATTTTTTTGTGCAATTATATACTAAAATAGGTTAACCAGCAAAGGTGATGCTAGATTCCTTCTGATTTTTGCCAGTATAGACTAAGTTGGTTCTCTTCCACAAAGTAGAGGTGACTATGATCTGCATTTGGACTGAGTCAAAATAGATGTATATTTTTGCGTGAATGAGTGCATACACTGCTTAATGATGGTGGCAATTATATTTATGCAATGGATAACAGTATCTGGGCTGTCTCTGCTGTGTATGTCTTATGCAACAAAGCCCATATAAATGAAACTTTTGGTTTTCTTGGAACTGCAATTAATTTATGAGCAAGATTTTAAAATTCTGGGCTTTCTAAAATATTTCACTTTAAGTTTAGTCTTTTTCTTTTGTTCTGAGTAGAGCTATTCATTGTTTTATTTTCCAATCCACATTTTCAGTCTATCTGGCTATCAAGGCCATTTTTCAAAATTCAGAGGATATCAAAGGTGGTTTGCTTTCTAGCATACCAACTTTCTATTGTTATGTTTAAATACCATTTAAGTAAAACCTTTTTTAAAAAAGTAGAATATGACACCAAGAATTGTTTATGGATGATTTAATCCCCACAAGCACTATGTTTGGGTTAAAATCAAATCAAATAAAATCAGCAGGTAGATTTATGGTGGGGAAAATCTCTTATGCAGGGGAAAATCTCTTATGCAACATAGACAGTTCCTGCACACAAATATCTTGTAGGTTATCGGGTTATTTGAGATATATAATATGCAGAGATGAATATTTTGTATATGAAAGATGCATACAAAGGTCCTGCCACATACAGGCTGTTGCCACAGGAGACAAAACACTGCTGTGTTGTGATTGTCTCTATGTCTCCTTCTCTTTAAAGAAACATAACTATGGATTAATGTTGATCTGGATAATCCAAATAACCCTTATTTAGGCTAACCAGCCCTGTTCCAGGATGCCGACTCTCCAAAAGGAAGACAAATGGATTTTTGGAAAAGCGTTATATTAACATTCTAATTCTATGGTAAAATTTGGAAACTTTTTAAAAAAAAATAACTCTGGTTATTATCATCCTAACTAAAGTTTTCATCTCATTTTCTTTCCCAATATATTTGACAGGCAGTCTAATTTGACAGTAGCTATTACTCATTTCCAAAGGCAATTGAGTGAGCATCTATTTAAAAATCTTTTTAAGGTGACTAACTGAAATCAATATGTCAAATTCAATCCCATCCTGGTTTCTTTCTTTCTTTTTTACTAATATTAGTAAAATATATGTGAATCCAGCCTTATGTACGTATGACTGGATTCATATATTGTAATAAATATAAACTGGTTTTCTGATCTACCCACCACAATGCAACACTGATCGTCAACAGCAAAAATTGTTTTTGTTAAAAAATAAGAAGCAAAATAAGGCAATTATATCACCACTAGGTTTAATATTATCTATTTCATTAACTCCCAAAAACAAAAAGCTGTTAACATCCAATGGTGTTCCCAGGGCCACCAAAACCAGGTGTGCTAGTTGTACACTGCACAAAGGCACCATGACTTGAGGGAATGCCAAATGATAGGAATGGCAGTAGCTCAGGGCTGCATTGCAAGGTACCTGTTTGGAGGGAAGAAACCCATCCAGTTATTATTCCATGCACAGTGTCTGTACATGCGCTGTAGGGAGAAAAAGGAGGCAACATGACTCTTTGGAAGCAAATATTGTTCTCCATTATAACCACTATGTTCTCTATAATCCTTGGAAGGCTATTTTGAAAGAAATGCAACGCTAATCATGGGTGAAAAAGACGAATATTTGTG
The DNA here is from genome assembly GCF_001527695.2 of Protobothrops mucrosquamatus. Classification (NCBI taxonomy): domain Eukaryota; kingdom Metazoa; phylum Chordata; class Lepidosauria; order Squamata; family Viperidae; genus Protobothrops; species Protobothrops mucrosquamatus. The sequence goes on along the minus strand of NW_015386646.1, from coordinate 721,125 downwards.
ACATGGATCATCAATTAAATAAAACCTCCATGTGCATGCTACTCTCTGATGAATACTGAAACCCAATTGTGTAGTAGAGAATGCATAATATAAGTATGGCAACAATACTCCCAAGGAAGAGGCATTCTGCACATATTTAAAAGTATTGTTGTCTGAGGATTCCTTCTCTTTTTAAGGAGGGGAATGATGTACTTTTAATATCCTGGGTTGATTCCAAATTCTATCCTGCTAACGTTTTAAGCCACCTGCTAAACCAGCGTTTCTCAACCTCAGCAATTTTTAAGATGCGTGGACTTCCAACTCCCAGAATTCTTCATTAAACAGTTTCTTCATGTGTGAGGGTCCCTAAAAACCCTTGTTGCTAAATTGCATTTTAATCGGGAAAAAAATGTTATAATCCATTTTTAAAGTTATCGATAGTTTTCAGCCTTCTGCCCCAAAGGCCTTGCTTGGCCCTGTTCTTAAGATCAGAGACTTTTGATTCTATTAAATTTCCATATAATTTGGGAATGGGAACACTTTGGGAAGGAGAACATTTAAAATCAAGCAAAGAAGATTTGACCCCCGTTTCTTTAGCTTTTTATGAAATAGTGATTCTGAACTCAGTATCCACCAAATACCCACCAACACAGCCCACGTGTTCCCTGCTATAAAGTGATCTCCGTCTCCCTCTGGCTGTGGATAATGGGATTTGAAGTCCATTATCTATCCTTCTCGAAGGAACCAGGCTGGGAAAGGCTGCTTTAATAAATGTGCGAGATCTCCCCCATTGTTTTTGCCGCTGAGACTTTTACCGAGCGGCGGGACATCCATCAAACTGCGAGAACTTATAGCCATTTAGCCGCAGGCGGGTTGCGGGTAAACAGTCCGCCTTAAACCGGCGTGCTGTTACTTTCCGAGGCACCGCTGGGGGCGCTCGCACGCCGGTTTTCTGGGTGGTTTTCGCCTCTTTTCGCTTCGCTTCGAGTGGAGACGGGACGGGACGGTGCGGGGGGGGGACGACCGCGTAGTTAATTATCATATCTGCCCGTTTAAGGAAGGGGGTTGTACTTGGAGAGCGCACAGTGGAAAAGGACCTGACGAAATAAAAGTAGCGATACAACCAGCTCGATCCCACAGTACCGGTGGCGGCGCTAGCAGCAGCAAGCGCAGCTTCGGCATATTTGGGGAGGTTGAGCTCGGCTTGCGGGCGAGGTCCTCCTGGACGCTCGCCCTTCTCTCTCTCTGCCCGGCCCCCCAGCTCCATTCATTAGCAAACCAGCCTCCTGGCTGAGAAGGACTAAGCTAGTAAACCGAGCTCTGGTCGCCTCTGGTCGGGAATAGCCGGATCACGTAACACGCTGTGTGTGCAAAACTTTTTTTTTTTCCTTCCCAACTTTTGGACAGTCATCCTTTCCAAGGAGTTTTCATTAGTCTTCATCGGGACTTCATAAAGATCGAGAGGAGGGGAAGGGAGAGCACCCTTCTTGCGGTCTGGAAACTTAATTCTAAGCAGCAAGTCGACCCAAACAAAGCTTGCGACCCTCTCGCCTCCTCCTCCTCCACCACCACCACCACCAAGCGAAGATCCGGACGCAAAAAACCAGCCAGCCAGCAGCATCGTTTCTAACGCCTGGATTTTTCTGCTGTTTTCTTTTTTGCTTTTTCCCTCTGCCTCCCGTCTCCATCAGCTCGCCCGAAGACGTTGTTGCTTGGAAAGGCGATTTCGGTTCCCCTCCGCCCACCAAAACATGCAGAATTACAAGTACGACAAGGCGATCGTTCCGGAAAGCAAGAACGGGGGCAGCACTGCCTTGAATAACAATCCGACCAAAAGCTCCAGCAAGAAAGCTTTGTTGGTTTGCCTCGACCTCTTCTGCCTCTTTATGGGTGAGATTTGAAACCGAGCAGATCCTTTGTCCTGGTTTAATTCTCTTTTTTTTCCCTCGGATATCTTTCAAAAAAAAAAAAAAAAGCCAATCCCAAACTTACAACGTCGGTCTTTTCCACAAACTTTTCTCCTCCTTCCACAATCTCCTTGTGAATACTAACCATTTCTCCTGTTCTCACTTTTCGATCGTTCTGCATTTTTTTTTTTTTGCAAACTTTCCTCCCACCCCTTTTCCCTGCAAACTTGATGGCTGAACTTTCTCGCGCTGATTTTCTGCAAGAATATCGTTGTTTGAGGCTTGTTTGCACCCTGTTCTCATTGACCCTAGGAGCGGCTCCGCGGGTGGGGGGAATCTCAAACTCTCCATTGTCTTGCCTCAGGTGACTGTGTAAATTATTGGCAAAAGCCCTTCTTCGATTTGAGGCACAAGTCCCTTCTTTGCTCCTCCCCCTTAATGGGCTTGATTTTAATGTAGGAAAAGCACTTAGCTTAGAGATTGACTCGAAATAAAAATGGATGTCCTACCACTTGAGCCTCGTGTAAACAAAGCATCACTTCCCGACTCGTAACTTTAAAGGCAACTAAGCAAATGAGGCGCCGTTTCTGTGGGCTAAATTCATTTGGTTGCTCCTGAAAGTTTTCTGGGGCGAGAGGGGCTGCTTTTCGTGTGTTCCAGGTCTGAAGTGTGTGTGTGTATGTGTGTGTGCCTGTGTTTTAATCTCAAGGAAGGATCCTATTTGCAGCCCCTGGAACAAACAAAAGTTGTTAAAGGGGTTGGGGGTGGGGTATATATACACACACCATTATAAATCCACACCGAATGGCGATGCAACAAAGCCATAGTAATCGGTGAGCTTGAAAGTTTGTTTTGTGGACTTCTGAGGAAATTGAGAACTTTGAAGTTAGCAATATCCCTTTTAAATAAGAGTTGTCTTCTGCAACATGTGGGAAGGGGCTAACAGTAAACAATCCCCTCCCCCCTGCAAAGCTCCACTGCTTTAAGCAACTGTGTGACATGCCACAATCTGATAGAAAGCCTGCCTTTGTGCACCTAAAAGTTACACCTTTAGAACTTCATACTACTCAGTAGCTTTTAACGGGACACAGGGACCCTCCCAGACAACATATTGGATAATCATAGTAGGACTCATTATGCTTTATAGGTGGTAGCTTCAGTTTTCATGAATGACAGGCAAAGTGGTAAATGCACATAAATGCAAGGGAGAGGATGAGACTTGCTCAGTACATAAGGAGATATTAAGGGATGTTTAGAAGTTCTGTCTGTCCCTGGTAAACATTGATCCTCATCATTAACACTGCACACTATCCGGGATTGAAAGGTGCATCTAACTTCTTTACTAAAAAAAATAGGTAATCCTGCTGATGCTGCAAAGAAATTGAACATATCATGAATGCTATATGACACTAGTACCGAGGTGTTTGTTCAAATAACCCAGTGTAGAAAAGAGCAAGAATGCTCTCCAAATTTGTTATGATAACATGATGTAAAAGGTTGTTCCTTTCAAACTCTTCCAGCTTCTCCATTTCCAATATATAAGATGTATGGGTGATTTCTTCTTCATTTTGGGGTGTGTGGATGGAAGGGATTTTACAGCTAGTAAAATAATCAAATCTGTACTGAAATGGGATTATATTAAGGTCATTTCTAAGTTTATCCACTTACCAAGGAGCAGCAACTAATCTTGCCTCTTTTCCCAAAAACTTTATTAAATTTCAAAAAGGTATAAAATACAAAACAAAGAAAAAGTTTAAAAGGAAAAGGGATAGGAAAAAAGTAAATGTATGCTATGATCAATTATATGATTTGCTTACACATTCTTGTTATGTTGAAAAGATCACATAAGTGCATTAGCTGTAAACCAAAGGAAATTTAGTCATTTATTCTAAGTAAGAATCTGGCTTTGTTGCCCTCTGTAATTGCAGCTGTCCAGCTTACACAGTCTGATGGGTTTATAATAATGATGTATACATATCAGATGGTTGGTTTGAACAATTAAACTTTAATTGGAGAATACTTTGGTGTCCTATGACTTGACACCTTTTAAATGGGATAAAACTATGATTCTAGAATTTCTAGTATTGTGGTTGGAAGTTCTGAGATTTGAAAGGCCAGCCCACCAAACTTTTGGGGAACAAATGAAAATGGTCCATTGGAAATGTAACATTGATATGGTATCACTCAAAGTATTGCAGTTAAATAAAACTGGCACGAATGTGGCCTTATTCTGTGAAAATAGGACAATATATCATATTGTTAAGTATATTACAATCCACATTAAGCAAGAATTAATGTCTCTAACAGTCTTCATGATTGGTGTTTATAGTCTTAAATGCAAAGTTAATTCTGTGGTCAGCAAATCAGTGGCCATCTGCTCCTGCATCACTCAAGTAATTATAAGGGATACTGAACATAAATGCCTTTTTTATTCAAATGATTTTTATATTCAAATGATTATATATTATTTTCTCATTAACTTCAGAAAATACAGATACACTTAGACTTCTGACATACAAAAATGATGACATTTTGAAGCAAAAGTTTACAATAGTATGTTTATACATGTGAATTCCTTAGTCTCTTTAAAGTTAAAACAAATCTCAGACAAACTTATTTTCCTCTTAGAGTTTGAGGAGAAAACATTGTTTTCCCCTCATCTTCCTTATGCATAATAATCTATGGAGGCTAATGCAAACAGGAAAAAGAACATATATGTAAATGAAGACTAAGGGCACTGTTGTGGCCTGTTGAATAAGGTGCTGTTAAAGGTCTCATCCTGTTTCTTAAACCTAAAATAGGCATATATTTTGGGATTACAACTTCCACAGCACTCCACTATTGATACAGGGGAAGCAAATTGATTTTGGCTACTGGATTACACAATTTCCTGTCAGTGGGTAACATTCCTGGAAAAAGTCACAGATTCATGATGCTACCCTTTATATTTCATGAAAGGCACTTTATGTAACTTTATAATTTTATAAAATGTTTTATAATGAAACAAATCTAGAGTAGCATTTAATATGGCACAGATGCTTTATAGGCAATGTTTTCTTATGTCATTCTGCTATTGCACTCTTCCAACCCAAGGAGATTAGAGGCTGATTCTCTCCAGATAAGCACCCTATTATTATTCAGTAATGTGATATGCAGAAATCCTTCTACAAATGATTGCTCAACTCACTATTCTGTACACTTTTCACCAAGTTAGCATTAGATGCAATCCTTTAATGTTTTGCACACTATTAGATTGCTAAGCAGGTAAACATACACTTATATTTCTGAAAACTGCAAGACAGTGAACCCTTGCTTTTAACATACTCCTGGAAGTATGTTAAATAGAAAAATATGTCATCAGGGTGATTTATATCATTTGAGTAGTTAAGTCATTATACAGATTTGTCATGAAATTAAGCTAGATGTAGCTGCCCTGTCTCTTGGTCTTTGGACCCAGTGGATTTCTCTGTTATTTTACTGGGATGTCTGGACACACATTTGGTCCATTGGAGCCACTACATGTGGGTCTGTGAAACTGAGGTTTCACTCTAGCCATTTAATCATAGTTTTCTCCCCTAATACTTCCTTCATCACGCTGACATGGTTCATACATCAAACTAAGCCATAATGTGGTTTATTTAACTTTTCCTTGGCATGTTCTGGGAACCCAGCTGCTATGGATTGTAAACTGTAGTCTAATTAACATATATGGACCCAGCCACTTGTGATTTATTTCAGTCCTTCCTAGGAGTAATTCCCATTGAATTCCTGACAGTTTCCTTATGAATGAAGTTACATTGTCATTTTAAGCACAGAGTACAGTACAGCTTCTCTGCTTTAGAAAAGACACTTGTAGTGGGAGCTCTTTGGCCAATAAATCAACACTTGTTTAAGAACAGTAATTATCTGCCACTGTGTTCTCTAATGAAGCCTCCAGCTAGACACTGTAATATCATTTGCATATTCCCTAAGGTACTTCTTTAAAAATGGCTTAGCTATTGAAAAATGTAGCAATTACAATTTTTATTGTGATGTTATGGAAACATTAAAAATGCTTTACTTATTCCTCCATATTGCAACTATCAGCTTTCACATAAAAATACAGTACAATAGCATGTCACCTTAATAACCACATTCATAACATAGATGGTTTCTGCTTTGAGCATATTTTTCTTCATTATGACAGTTTTGTCTAATTTCTGAAGACTTCTGTTCATCTGGTTCCTATTACTAGGCGCTAATATATTAGGCAAAGATAATAGATTCCACCTTTTTTTTGTTATCCCCTACAAATATGGACCTCAAGGAAGAAATAAACTCATAGGTATGCACACATATTTTTTTTAAAGTAGGAACATACAAATGCTACACATTAATCAGCTTTTCTAAACTGAGAATTAAATTCCCTGATAGGTGTTTTGCTTTTATCAGCATTTAGAACATTTATATTGTAGAAAATGTGATCCTAAATTCACTTAATGGGAGTAGTTCTCATTGAACAACTTATTATTTTACTTCTGCATAAATATTCATGAGGTTGATTTATAAATGTAGTAAAAAGTCCATTTTAATTCTTGAAGATCCTTATGATTACCAGCCATCAAACACTTAGATGCTCCATTAAATATATTGGGGCTTGTAAATAGACATGGATAATATTATTCTGGGGGGGGGGTCAGTTTTATCCTGCCTTTTTATTTTTATAAATAACACAAGATGGCAAACATATCTAATGCTGCTTCCTCCAGCTAATTTCCCCATTACAGCAACCCTGTTAGATAAGATGGACTAAGTGAGAGTGACTAGCCCAAAGCCACCTAGCCAGTTTTCATGCTTAATATGGGACTAGAACTCAAAGTCTCCTGGTTACTAACCTGGTGCCTCAATCACTAGACCAGACTGTTTGGTGATTCTGGTAATGACTGGCTAAATACATGATCATAGGATCAGTGACATAACATAATTAACAAAAAGCCTTTGTGTTCCTAGAAGGCCTTTCTATTTAGTGTCATTTAGCGTGTTGGAATGAAAAGCCACTGCTTAATGTTAGCCATGTCTACTACTGTAAGAAATAAATCCCATTGATTTTAGTGGGACCTACTTAATTCCATTAAATAACCACTTCAGAGTATTATGACACAGCGCTACTCATGTACCCTTGGAAGTAGTAAGGCTTCTTTCAAGGTAAATATGAATGATCTTAAGATTTATGAGCTGACCTGAGCATGAACTAGCTTCTTGATAAAGGGACGATAGGATTATTGAATTATCAATCATCAGTTGAATTTACATCTTCAATGATCTTTGTAAATGTAGGAAGAGCAAATGAGTGACCTTTTCCTGTGCACACTCAATTAAGGACACTTAAAAGTGGGCTTCTGTGTATCTTACCACATATCCACGGGCTGTCCTTTGCTTGGCTGTGGGCCAGTGTTTTCACTCCATGATGACAATTAAGGAAACAGGTGGTTTTATTGTTATTGGCTTTCCTTTTCTTGTACAGAATATGTAGATTCAGATTGTCAGTCTAATTACTGCCAGTTGCTGATTTTCATAAATGTTGGAGTGAAAGTTGATAATCGTCTAATTTTAAATTCATTTCAGATATCTATTCTAAGGCCAAAAATGTTTCTGTACTTAACAATGCAATTATACTCATTAGAATTTCAGTAGAACTTACTATGCTAAGGATTTACAAATTTACCAACAGGTTAAGTACAAATTACTGTTTTGCTGAGATATTGGCCCAAGTTTTTTCTTTCCTCTGTTGGGTATAAATTAGATGAATCTTCAACCATATTCCTGTGGGATTTTAATCCAATGATAGCTTAACATGGTTTTCAAAACAAGGAAACTGTAGCTTGTTGGAGAAGAAAGCTTACTTTAAAAGAGTTCTGTTTATTTGTTTCATTTTATTTCTATTCTGCTTTTATTATTATTACAAATAATTCAAGACAGTGAACATATCCAACACCCCTTCCTCTACCTGTTTTCCCCACAACAACAACAACAACAACAACAACAATCCTGTGAGGTGGGTTGGGTTAACAGCCAGTTACTGACTCATACTTGCCCAGCTGGTTTCATGGCTAAGGCAGAACTTGAAGTCATGGTTCCCTGCTTTCTAGCCTGGTGCCTTAACACTAGACCAAACTGGGTCTCAAAAAATGTTCATAAAGAAAACACATATATTAGCTTAGATTCTGTGGACAGTGAAGAGGTTTATTGACATTACAACTGAGTTACAGATGGAGTGGCCTTGGGCAAATTGTTATTTCTCGGCCTGATTTCTCCAGTCTCCAGATGTGAAGGCAAATGAGGTAGGAATCATAAAATACTTTGAACAGTGGTATGATGCTTTTTATTACTTTCTCTAGAACAGGGCTTTTCAACCTTTTAAACCATTGTACCACTTTTAGGATATGGCAATATCCGAGTACCACGAGTCGCCTAGCAAGGTGTCAAAAACTTGATGATCCCCCTCAAAAAAGGAAAAAAGTGATAAAGTACAGGTAGTCCTCAACTTACAACAGTTCACTTAGTGACTGTTCGAAGTTACAATGGCCCGGAAAAAGGTGCCCCCCAAGCAACAGCTGAGCAAGACACCTGCCTGCCCACCTGGTGGTGCTCTTCCTCCTGTCCGAGGTTTTCATTGTTGGGAATTTCTGTTGATGATTGGCAGCGGGGCTGGGGTGAGGGTGTTTGGTTTTTATTCCCCCCATCTGCTGGTTGGTTGCAGCAGGTTTTGGTAACTTCACATGACCCTGGGACACTGTGACCGTCATAAATATGAATCAGTTGCCAAGCATCTGAATGTAAATCACAAGACCCTGGAGATGCTGCAACATTCCAGCTGATCGGCGCTTCTTCTGGGCTCAGCAGAAGCACCAGGATCAGCGCCGAGCTCCAGCTGGAGCCTGGTGCTGATCCTGGCACTTCCGCTGAGCCCTGACAACCCTGCAGCTCCAGCCGTCTCTCGCTCAGGCTTGTGCGGTGCTACCACCAGTTCATTCCCCTCCCCCGCTACCACTTTTCTAGGATGGTCGCGTACCACCTGCCAGCTGTACCACCTGCCAGCTGCCAATGTACCACAGGTGGTACCCGTACCACTGGTTGAAAAGCCCTGCTCTAGAACACATTCTAGTTTTATAATAATAGATGTTGTATAGTATCTAAAGATACTAAAATGCATTTTTGAAATCCCTTCTTATATAAATATATTTAGAATCCTGGACTTAGGTAACTTCTAGTCAAGTGCCTGTCATTGTCATGCCAATCCACTAGAAATGGAAACTTGTTTCTTTTATTTTTACTGTACAGCAATAGTTTTCTGGGCATTAGGAAACCACCTGAGTACTCCATTTTTTGTTCTTTAAAAATATGAAACAAATCTGTACATAAAAACACATCCTGTATTGGAATAGTAGTTTGCGTAATGTACCAAGTAATAGGAGGAAAAATGGTAAATAATTGTCTTAATTGGATGCCAAAAAGAAATATATTTAATTAGTATGTATGAATTCTTCCTTCACCCAGTGTAAATTGTTATGATTTTTTTCATATTCTCACTGCTTAGCATACAGGTGGAAGAATAGTAATTAACACTAGAGTTAAATATCTTCTACATTAGAGCAGTTGGCACTGAATTCAGTGGGACTTACTCCTAAAAAGGGGGAGGAGATTGCATATTTAATCAATAAAGATGAATTGAAGCAAAAAAAAGCAATTGGGATCAAAGATATTAATAAACTGTCAGGCAAGGATATTTACCTCATTTTTGTTGCTTACAAATTATGCAGCCTTTATTTCTGAATGCTGTGTTTCCTGCCAGGATTAACCATTAAATAGACTGTGCATTTTACCTGTTTACTTATCATTTTTGTGAGAATGTACATTCATCATATTTAGATCCTATTTAGAAGTTATTTAGGAAGTGTGATCCAGCTAATGGTTGAAGTTTATAGTTTCAGTACAGTATCCTTCTTAAAATCCTGTACCTGTATTAAATTACTCTAGATATGAAAAATGGCCCTGGAGCAGGAATGAATAACTTCTATATGTCTCCCCAGTTGCCATGCTGTACACCTCCAGGCAATCAGCAACAACATTATCTGCAATTGCTCAGTTTCAGCTTCCACCAGCTCTAATTTGCATGACAAATGGAAAGAGATGATCTTAGGTCCAATCAGTATCAGTTGAAGATCTCCTTTGTGCCTTTTATAACTCTGATCCATGAAATGTTTAAAAATGTTCTGCATCTGCTGGCAAAAAAAGCATTAAAACTTGTTTCTCTCTGGAGGATACTATGGATTGGCAGATCAGAACAAGTTCTTATGTTTATGTTGCAACTGATGCCCATATTCAGCTGCCGAGGATCTTTCTATTGCATCAATCAGTTACTTAAGACCAAGCAGGAGCTGATGAGCTGATAATGCCTTTATCACCTCCTTACACTCTGTAAAGTTGATCCAAGTAGGTGGATCCTGTGAACCATTTTTTGAGATGGAATTCAAGCACCGTAGTGCTAAAAATAAAAAAAGACACTTATTCTGAGAGATTTTTCCAGGGTAAAGGATATTTTAAAAAGATAAGCAAAGTCTAGAAGTATTACTTCAAAATACTCAAAACAATGAAGGTTGCAATTTTAAGAATGTTATTCTGGAACTGAGTCTCATTCAATCAAGAGAAAGGTTGTTTAGCTTATTCACTACTATAAAGCTTAGTTAATGGGAAACAAATGCATTTTTTATCAATCAGGAGCAAAGGGTCACTTCTATATTCTATTATTAAATACATTTTCAGTAAGAGATTATTTTGTATTAAATATGATCAAAGCTGTTGGGAAATCAACAGCATGCTTTATTCCTAATCTATTTGATTTGAAATACTACTCAGATTTGTTAAGATTGCAGATTACATAATTCTCAACTAGTATTGCTTAAAGTTGTTTATCTTTTTTTTCCCCTGCTCCTTCTACATGTTTCACTGAATAATGCATTGCGGGTAAAATCTGTAGCTAGTCCCAAATGCATGTGGTCCAATTTTCCAAGTTCCATCTAAGATACAAAATCATGAGATATGGCATGTAAATGCCTGATTTGAAATACTAATTCCATAACTAGCTCTGATAGAATTTCTACAGGCTAAGTATTATTAAAGTTTCTCTTTTAAAGACTGGAAGCAGAAACTAAAGAGACAGTTGATACCATTGTATATAAATATACAGTATAGCAAGGTTTAAACCTGGTCGATCTGACTAAACAGTCTATAAAATTACTAGTTTTGAATCTTGAGCCCTTTACCAAATCAACATGATTGTCAGCATATAAAAATAATTTGCCAGAAAGTAATTCCCACCATGCAGGAATGGTATTAAAAACTTGGGTTTGCTATCTAGCGTGAAGCCCTGGCAGTAGGAGTGAGCCCATTTCATGGATGTTATTAAAGTTCTTGGCAACTCTTTTATGCTTTTGATTTTTTTAAAAAAATATGAGCAATTTTATCCTGTTTTTGTTTTGTTTTTCATTATCAGTTTTCCAGAGTCACATATATGTGATGAGCATCCAGGCAAATGTATTAAATAAATATATTTATTTCTTTATGAAATTTATATGCTGCTTATCTCGTGATGCACAGTGACACTGAGTGCCCATACATACAGAGTATATTTCTTAGAAAGAGAATCAATTGCTCTAATGCTTAATACTATTCTAGTACTAGACGAATACTAAAAGTTGATAGGTTCTACCTCCTTATCCAGAAGAACATTATTATCTATAGGTTTGGAGCCTACTTCCTATTTGTAAAAAGGTCTGGGTTTGAAGCTAGTCTCAGATAATATTAATTAAACTAATCTACTTTATGGGGATTGGGCAATTTTGTTGTTTTCTGCTTTCCATAAAAAATTGAAAGAATAATCAGTGAAGAACAGTGGGAATCCAAGGCCAGGATAAAATAGCTTTTATCCGCTTGTTTATTATATACATCTATAAACTATCTACTTTGTAGACTTAAGGTGGTAGCAGTTGGTAAAAGGGAAATGCTAAAGATACAAAATGCTTTCCCACCAAAATAGAAATATACAAAGAAGGTTATAAAGTAATTTACTCAGGAGAATATGACCTTCTCTTCCCAGGTATTATCCATCAGAATTATTATAAGTGGATCCTACACATCTCAAAGGCAGTACATAACAGGAGAGACCAGAAGTCCGTGAATAAGGCTTCTGTATGTGCAGCTTATGTTTTGACAGCTGCCGTAAAATATTGGGAAGGTAGAGGTTTTGCTGGATTGATGGTTGGTATAGCTAGTTACAAGTGTAATGTCTCTAATCAATAAAAGTAGCTTGTGAAATTACTAGGGGTTGTCATCACTTTGAGAAAGGTAGGCAGAGGACAAAATGGAGTGTTCAGCCAAGTTTGTATGGTTTGGGGTGGCAATTTGCACACCTGTGGTCAAGTACAACATCACCAATTCAAGGCAGATTTATACCCTGCTTTCTTAGCTGAACACCATCAAACCTCATCAGATGTCTAGTATGTTCTTAAAAAGTGCAGTATTTGTTGACTATTAAATTTAAATGTGAAAACAGGACAAAATAGCTATATCAGCCTTCACTTAAGGCTCTATTCTTTCTAGCCTTTTTCTTGATTTTGCTGTTTCCAACTCAATTTGCTTAGTAAGAGGGCTTACTCGGTGACCAGTGGACTAGGTCAGGTCCTGTTTTGCCCTTCCTTTAATCAGTACCCATAGGCATCAAGCTGTTAAAATGTAACAACATCTGCAAAATCGATCATGAGTGTCATGACATTAGAAGTTCCAATACACTGAGGACTATTTTTTGGATTTTTTAAGATGATGGTTTCAGCATCCCAAATCCAGATTTACTGTTTTTTCCTAGGATTAGGATGTCAATTATTAGGGTCTAAATTCCTGTTGGATGACTCTTGCAACTATACACAAATGAAGACAGCACTTTGGGGAAAGCTGCATTTAAGTGTCCATCAAACATTCTACTTACATATGCCAAGCAAGGAATTAATTCATTACCAAGTGACACTCTCCTATCTACTACAGGGGCTTCCTCTCTAGAGAAGGAAACAGGTCTTTTCAAGCTCTGAGGATCTTCTGCCATGTACTATGCCAATAGGTGCTTCTTTTAGATTCCTATCCAGTGTATAGAAAGTTCAGGTTTTTCCCCTGTTTAAAACATTTTGATCCTCCCTGTGATCCACAACCATAATGATAAGTACAGTATTACATAGCTTTTATTCCAGATTTAGATTAGTGGCTGTTATACTCTGGGGGAAAATGGGATCAAGAAATTAAGGCAGATAACCTAGTCCTCTCTTTATCAATCAAACCTTAGGAAAGGCGGATAATTCCTTACTGAGTATTATATTGTATAGATGATATATGTTGGATTTGTAAAACACATTTTAATTTGCCCCATTGACCCAACCTGCTACAGAAAACCTGCTGCCTTGTGTATTTTTTATAGTGTTATGGCATTTACTGCAGCTTAGAAATCAGTAAATTGTTTGTCTCTGTATTTGTTTGTAACAGGTTGGTGATAAGGTTAGGTCTGAAAGTAGAATCTTTAGTTGGGAAGAAAAACTTCAGAAAAAGATGAAGAGAAACTAGTAATGGTGGATCCCCTGTTCAATTCAGATTATTTGTGGTTCCTTTTCCCCAATCCTAGAATTCATTGAATGCTCTGAGTAGTTTCAGTATTTTCTTAGAAGCAACAGCTTCAGGTGCTAATTCATTAATCACAGAGCTAAGATTCTATGAATGCTACTTTGAATAACTTTTTACTTTTTAACACACTGACTTTTTTAAACAGGCTACTGCAGCTTCCATCAGTTGCTTTTCATGAAAAATGGTGGCAGCATTGCATCCAGCCACAAATCCAATGTCTTTTATTTTAAAATGGGCTTGAGTGCAATTGTTTTAAGTAAACTTTTCTTTAAAAAAAGAAGTTAGACTCTGCACAGGTTTGATTGGGAACAAAATAACATCTTCAAAATGGGTGTTAATTCCTTTCCAAGAATTCTTTTTTTTCCCTCCCATTGTAGGCTTCCTCAGAGTTTAGACATTCTGCTATAGAGGCAGGCCCACCCTTTCTTTTCATGGGTTTGCTGAAGCATTACATTCAAAAAAGGGGAGAAAACGAAGAGAACGTGAAGTATGTGTGTCCCAGCTCTTTGAAATCTTTGTCAGCTGTTTCAATTCTTCTGTGTGGGGAAAAGAACAAGGGAGGCGGGGAGGCATTTTCCTGCTAGTTTTTTTTTTCTTTTTCAGTGCTAAAGCTGTTAGCAGAGGTTAGTTCCTGTGGCACATAATTTGCACAGAAACCTGACTGAGCTGTCTTTCCCACTCTTAGGCTCAGTGTAGGCATTGTACAAGCCTGGTCTCCATGGCAACTGGCCAAGAACACCAAGCTAAGGTCTTCTTAGCAAAAGAGACCCCGTTGCCATGGTTTTGAGGCAAGAATAACACCATCCCAGAAGCCTTTTGAGGTAAACTGGTAATTTTAATGCAGTTAATTGTATTTCTCACCCAAGCAATCTCAAACAGACTCCCAGTGAAAAATTCTTTCTTCCTTGCAAGTCATCTCCTCCCATTGCCCAGGATCTTAATTAGAGACCACTAAGACATCTTACTAAAATTCTTCAGAGTCAATACTTAGCTGTTAAATATGACCTTGTTCAGAGTTGAAGTAACCTTTTCTGTTTCCTGGGACTTTCTTGGCCTTGTTTTCTGGGAATTTTCGGCAACATTTCTAAGCATTTTGAAAAGTGAAGTCTCTACATATCTAGAGGAAGACTGCTTTGAACCAAACATTTGACTTTGTAGCCCACCATGGACCCTTCATCTTTCTTCATCTCCTCTACTCATTACTAGAAAGGCTGAATTGTCTCTCCCTATATCTTATATCTTATATCCCATAACTTAACCCATATCAAGATACTAAGTGAGAATGCATCTGCATTTACTATTTTAAGCAACAACCCTGCTTTCATCTGAGCATACTAGACTACTCCTTAAGTGGCAAAAAAAGTAGGAAGGCCTGAATTGTGTTTAACCCCTCCTCCCCACTTCTGATTTCTATTTTGCCATGTTGACAAATAAGAAAAAAAAACCCAGTTTTCTTTCCTGTCCTATTAAGTTTCACTTACTGGCAGGACAATCACCACCAACCAGTCTTTCTCCTTAACAAAGGATGGGTGACATAGGCCAGGTTTACTCAGATGCTTAGAATGGTGGGTCACTCAACTAAGAAGTAGCACGCACTAAGAGGGATGGTCAGTTCTGCTGTCTGATGGAGTTAGTGCTCCCAATATTGCTGCTCAGTACAGGTTTGTCATTTGAGTGTTTTTTGAACAGGAATGAAGTGCTTCCTAAAGAACAAAAAACTGCTTTTCAGAATTAGCCCAGCTGGCAGGTAAAAGAGAGGGCTTGGAGTTGACTGGTAGGTAGGATCAGTGATCAGTAGAGCAATGCTTCAAGGGAATGATAGTGCCTGGCGCTGAGACCCAAGGTAATTTTGTAGCTGGCCAGATCCAGAAGTAGTAACCAAGGAGCATCCGTGAATAACAGATGCACAGAATAGACATCTAGAATTGTTACTGCCAAGGCAAAATCGAGCCCTTCTCCTCACCAAGGAAAGTAAAAGTGACTGTGATGTGTTGTACAAGCTGTGCAGTTGCCTGGGGCTTGTCCCAGGCATATTGAAGTCAGGGCACAGTTGCAATTGTCTTGTATGAATCCTCAGCAATAATAAAATATAACAAGTATAGTAAAAAATATAATCACATGAAGCGTCTGGTTCATAGTAGGAGCAGAAAAGTCACAATGTACCCAGAAATGACATGATAATATGCAACTGGAAGAACTCAGTTTTCTTTGCGGGTTTGAATCAGCTTTGTGTGCAGGTAGGACTCTCACTGTTTCTAAAAGAGTGTTGAATATGCTGAAAAAAATACACATATAGGACCTGATAAGCATTACAGAAAACACTAGTTACAATCTATATGGGTGGATGCTTCAACAGAAATCAGATCTGGTGTTTCTTGTAGCCTAGGATAAAGTGGCCACAGAAGGCAATTCCCAGTGATCAGATGGAAAAGATATTCCGGCAGCAGTTCAACGTGGCCAGTAAGAGCTGGGCTGATGGCCATGGTGAATCAGCCAGCAGGTGACCACTGATCATAGCCACAGTGAAAATTTTGCCAGGTGAAGAAGAAGGCTACTTTAAAGCCGGGACAGTTAAAGATGACTTTAAGCTGACCCACAAGTGGTGGGGGATGAAACAAGGGCAAGATCATGAGGTCATGACAGGAAAATTGATTGCTGGACTATGTTTGTGTCCTGGTTAGGGTTAGCGAGGAGGATCAGAAGAAAACTATCTCATTCAAAGATTAAATGGATTGGTTATTAAAGACAGAAGGAGAATGATGAATCACAGACACAGCCTTCTCCTATGCACCCAAGAATTGTTTATTCAGATAAGGCAAAGAAATAAACCAATGTTATCAAACTTTATCTTCAGAGGGAGATGGGTCTTGAATTCTATTTTTATCAGAGGAATAGAGGAACTGAGGTTTTCTGGGGTTCTAAAGTTGCCTTTTTCAGATGTCACCAGTTGCTCAGAAAAGGAACACATGACAGCTCTTTTAGTCAAGATTAGTTGATATCAGCAAGCCTGTCTCCCATTTTGATGTAATTATTTGACTGTAGCTCATTTATCAGCAGCAATTGTCTGCTCCTGGAATTCCATTGTGTCTCTTTCTGTTTGATTATATCAGTAGTCTGCCTGGTGCTTTGCTTGCATTTTTAAAAGCTTAGATTGTATTGCCAGTGGCATATTTATACAAATAAGCTATTTATAGTTTGGGGCAAAAACGAATCAGAAGCAGGTGGGAAGCCGAGTTTCATACTAGGATCCCTAAGGCTTTTACCGAATGGGCGTATTCCTTGCATTTATTTTATTGAGGTCTTTACGCTGCTGTCAAAGTGGCAGCACTTTTCAGATGCTGGAAAACTGATGCCTAATTACAGAAATCTTGTGAAGTTTACAAGTTCTGGTTTGTTTCTGATACTTGGGTTTCCTTCAAGCAGGTGGAGAAAGGCCCCTAAGACATCAGGCTAATGTTCTCATTAAATGGCTGGGTTGTGAAATCCAAAACCAGAGAGCAAGGGCCAAGTTAGACATGACTAAACATGACATCTCTTCATCTGCGTAGAGTGGAGCTGAGGTTGATTTTGAGAGCAGGAGGGGCTGGTGGATGAAGAATGGAGAACAATTCCTTGTCCATATCTTTTTTTCTAGAGCCAACTTTTCAGATCTGTTGCATTATAAATCCTATTATCCCATCAACATATCTCTAATAACCAGGGGTGATAGGAATTGTCATTATTGTACATATCTGACCAGCAGGTAAAAAAGGATGCTATTGAACCTCTCTTTTTATCCTATGCTACAATCACTGTAAAAGGAAACTGATAAAAAGGAATTATACAGTCGTGCAGGATAGCAGTACCTGTTCTGCTTTAGACACACTTTTATAGACTTTCACTTTTGCAGTAAGGCTGTATAGGTAGTCCTCAACTTACACCGTTCATTTAGTTACAACGGCACTGAAAAAAGTGACTTATGGCCATTTTTCACACTTACGACATTTGCAGCATCCCCTTGGTCACGTGATCGAAATTCAGCTGCTTGGCAACTGGGTAGTATTTATGACAGTTGCAGTGTTCCAGGGTTATGTGATCAGCTTTGGTGACCTTCTGACAAGCAAAGTCAATGGGGAAGCCAGATTCACTTAATAACAATGTTACTAACTTTAACAACTGCAATGATTCACTTAAAAACTGTGGCAAGAAAAATCATAAAATGGGGCAAAACTCACTTAACAAATGTTTCACTTAGCAACATAAATTTTAGGGTTGATTGTGTTCGTAAGTCGAGGACAACCTATATATAAATACAATCATATAACCTCATTCATGACCAAAGGTCCATTTTCCCCCCAGTAGATTTGTTAAAGAAGAAAATGATGGAATAACCACACATTTTTTTTCTCATCTATTATCATTAAGCAACTATCTGTTAGGAAACATTCTGTATATTGTACATCTATTTTCAAATCTTCAGAAGGCTTATCCTGATATTTGCACGGATGTGGGGCTAAAAGAGGGCATTGCTGCACACAAATTCTGTTCCAATGTCTGTGCACATCTGTCTAAAAGGGTTTTGGACCCCTGTCCATGATAGGGAACTCTTTCATACCAGTGTCCCTAGTCACATTTAGGACTGCAAAAGGGTTAAGTCCTATCTATTATATAGCCTCCTTTTGTAGGAATATCTATGAACAGCTGGGTAAATGCAATTACTTGAAATTGAAGCTTTTGTGCATGCCTGTATCTCTCCACCTCTATTTTGCTCCTATTTCATGCTGAGTCTTTCTTGGCCTGGGTCTTTGTGGTAATGTCATTCAAGGTTGCATTAGTTTGTGAGTGAGCTTTTAGAAAATAATACTTTCCAATAGCTTCTGTTCTCCTATAGGACAAGGTTTGCAACACTGTCAATCTTTTCCTTTTTTTTAAACTTGGCATGAATTATTCATAAACACAAATCCATGGAAAAGTCAGATGGAAACGGCCCATTTAAGGGAAGAGAAAGAAACATCCTCACATGCTTAAACTTACAAAGAAGTTTCCTGAAGGTTTGGCTCTGTCCTTCCTTGGAAAAACATTTCCCACATCTTTCTTTTTCTATTTTGCATAGCACACGGTATACCAGCAACCATAGATAGGCTTTAGCCGATTCTCTGGACTGGACTTTGCTTGGAATTTAAAAAGTGAACAAACTATGGGTATGTTTGGGATGGTGTTAAATGACTTCTTGCAATTGGTGTGTAATCAAGTCTTTTCTCTGAAACTCCAATTTTCATCCGTGCTGTTTGGCTTAATCAAAAAGCTCCAGTGCCAATGAGTGAATCCTAACAGACATACAAAACTTCATCTAGTGCTAGATAGGCCTCTGATGCTCCTACAGTGCTAGCTGTGGCAGAGCATTGGAAGCAGCCAAAAAAGCCTGGTTGCCCAGAACATCTTCAAATTATTATTTTTTTTCTCTGGAGAAAATGTATATTAAGGAGCATGTCTCCCAATCTTTGCTTCTTGATTAGGAAGCTGTCTCCATGCCATCCATTGTCTCTCAATAATGTGAAACAAAAGTGCCTGGCTTACATTCCATAGAAGACAATTTAGCAGCAATCTAATTGGAAAATCATTTGCTTGTTCTCCCATGAAATAAATGCCAGCATTGGAAGAGATATTTTCCTTAAAACAGAGCAATAGTGATCCAAATAATTATGAACTTGACCCCCAGCAGATAGATACTCTACATTATTAATATTTATTTGTATTCAGCCTTTATTATTTTTACAAGTAATTCAAGGCAGCAAATATATTCAACACACTTTTCTCCTATTTTCCCCACAACAACATCCCTGTGAGGTGGATTGGATTAAAGAGGAGTGACTGGCTCAAAGTCACCCAAGTTGGCTTTCATGGCTAAGGTGGGACTTGAGCTCACAGTCTCCTGCTTTCTAGCCTGGTGCCTTAACCACTAGACCAGGGGTAGACAACCTTGGCTCTTTTATGACTCGTGGACTTCAACTCCCAGAATTCCTGAGCCAGCATGGCTCAGCTTGGAGACCTCTCCCTTTCCCCTCAGCATGGCTGGCTCAGGAATTCTGGGAGTTGAAGTCCACAAGTCATAAAAGAGCCAAGGTTGCCTACCTCTGCACTAGACCAAACTGGCTTTCCAGTCTGACTCTGCTTTGTCCTTGAGGCAAAACCTTTCTGCTGATTTGGATATCACAGCGTTAGAAGAGCCTTGCCATCTGCTTCCAAAGTTGTCTTAAACAGAAATAGAACTAAAAGCGCTGTGTGAGAATCAAATTATTTCATACCACTCATTTGGATTTCAGATGCGTTTCCACATTGAGTGGTAATGTTCCAACTTTGAGTTTCAAGCAGAGAATCGTTGATAGCATGGAAAATAATGGCTCTGCCACCTGCAGTTTTAGAGCAGCAAGATTAGTTTAGGTCAGGGGGGGGGCTATATAAATTTAGTCAGGTTACCATTTGGTATTAATGTAAAGCGCATACTGACCCTTAAATACTGTTTTGAGTGACAGAACGGGAGTTTTATGAATGCTTATCCTTAAACCTTTGATTGATCTTTCATAAGCTAACACCAGAGTATCTTAGTATCTTTGTTGGCAGTCAGTGAAAATGATGCATGTAAAATTTTACCTGCTGTAAAATCATATTGCCAAACCCAGCTGTCCTGCTATAAATATTCCTGATGTGAGTCTTCAGTGTGTCTCTCTGGAATCTGAATTGAGATTGCCATTTCAGGACCAAGCTGTATGTCACCTTAACTTAATGGCTTTCGTTTGGAGTGCATGATTTCTGATCCAGATTCAGGTGGGTAGGAGGCCTTTTACCTGTTACTTTACATTGAAATCTTGATTCAGTTAGGGTTGGAACAATCTGCTTCCAGAAGTGGTGAATGCTCCAACACTGGAAGTTTTTAAGAAGAAACTGGACAGCCATTTGTCTGAAATGGTATAGGGTTTCCTGCCTGAGCAGGGGGTTGGACTAGATGACCTCCAAGGTCCCTTCCAACTTTATTATTATTATTATTATTAACCTTCCCCACAAATTATATGTTGTATGCCTTCAAGTCAGTGTTGACTCCTGGCGACTGCCTGGACTATGGTCCCTGCAGTTTTTTTGGGAAAATTTTTCAGAAGTGGTTTGCCATTGCCTGCTTTCCAAGGCTGAGAAAGAGTGATGAACACACAACTGGCTTTATGCTTGATGTGGAGCTAGAACTCACAATCTCCCAGTTCCTAGCCTGATGCACCAAACTGGCGCTTTCCCCACAAGTTACACAAGAGTTATTTTTTTCACATTCACAGAAAATGTAAATTGCAGGTACAGCAAGGAGATTCTTGATCTCATTTTTGAAAGGAGGGGGCAAAAGGTTAGAAGCCCTGACCTGAATCAGCAATTCCATGCTGGCAATTTGTGTGTGGATGTGGACGAAGATCTGCACTCCAGGCTGGAGCATGGTGGTATGTATTGGCTCTCAAGTATTGGCTCTCAGTGATGCCAGCACTGAGCTTTCAAGTCTAACCATTGGTATTTATTTAGGAAAATAAATGTTTGGATTTTTCATAAGCAAGGAATTGGCAGTTGCCTTTCTGTGTGCTGCCAGATAGTATTGGTTCAGCAGACTATTATGGAAAGAAGCAGATTCATAAATGTAACTTCGAAAAGACACAAGATGGAAATGTATGTTGAGGTCAGGCTTTAATATTAAAAATAAATTTCATACACGTGACCTTTTTTAGAACAAGCTAATAGTGAGAACATTTACACGGTGATCTCATCTACCGCTTTATTTTAAAAATGGCAATCAAAAAAAGGGAAAGCAGGAAAAACAGCATCCTTTAGATTCACTTTATAACACATCATTAAACTACTAAAGAATGAAAACAGCCTATTTCAAACTTTATGATGTTTGTTACCTAGACTTTGCTGGCAAATAGTGCCTTTTCGTGATTTAACCTGGAGTGGGATAATTCTAGATCTCTGGCAATAATTAAGGATAAAACTTTCACTTAAAATAATTCTGTGCTATTCTTTCCTTTGCTTGGTTGATTCCCCCAGTTTTTTTTTATTGGCACTAGAAAGAGCTTCTTGATAATAAATATGTCTTAGCACTGATGCTTGAAAATCTGTTAAGGGGAACCATAGACCTGCTAGCAGATCCTTCCAATAGCTAAGGCCCACCAACCATACTACAGGATTAAGGGGTTCGCTTGCAGGGTCTGCTGAGTTGGGAGGCAACAGCCAACAAAGAAGCTTTTCAGTGGTCAAGTTGAGGTTTGGCTTTGCTGAAAATTGTCTGGGGTTGGTGAAGCATTCAGAGCTCTTGGTGAGGAGCAAAATATATTGGGTACAGTATATGCAGTGAAGTAGAAAAACACTCAGCAGAGCATGGCTTTTTCTCTAAGCTGATGATCTCATTTCTCTACTTTGTTTCTCAGCTTCTCTTCACCCTCCAGGGACAGCTCTTCCCTTATTCAAACCGTTCTTGAATTAACTACCTAGAACCTTATTGATGCAGAGGATGTCTGAATACAGCCTAGTACAGTGATGGCGAACCTTTTAGAGACCGAGTGCCCAAACTGCAACCCAAAACCCACTTATTTATCGCCGGGTGCCAGGTGGGTGTGGCCCACTGGATGGGTGTGGCTGTGGTGGTCATGGCAGATTGGGTGGGTGTGGCCAAAGTGGACGTGATCACCTCAATGTTGCTCGTGGGGAGGGACACCTGTGGGGGCCGGGCAGGGTTGGGGGAGATCCAGGGGGTCTCTGGCAGGTGGGTGGTGGGCAGGAGGCTTGTCTTGCGGGGTGAGGCAAGGCAAGGCGAGGCAGGGTGGCGGTGCCATTATCACAGGGCAAGGCGAGGCAGGGGCTGGGGCCGCTGCTGCCTGACACCATCGGCCCCTGCACACAGAGGCCAGTGAGTGCATGGGTGCTGGGATGCATCCAGCCATGTGGGACCTCGGCGAGTTAGTGGGCGGCTGGTTGAAGAGGGACGGTTGCCATCTCCGGGGCACGGCGAATGTGCCCACAGAGAGGGCTCTGAGTGCCGCCTCTGGCACGCGTGCCATAGGTTCACCACCACTGGCCTAGTAAAAATCAGGAATTTCTACTGAAATCTTTCATTAAACATAGACTATTAACCTACGAACATGAGTATTTTTTTTCCCCTATGGAGGGAACTTGCTTAGTTTTACAATGTAAATTCCATTCTGTTTTTTTATTCAGTGAGACATAATATACTAATTACTGCTATGTGTACCACATTTGTTCTTCTTTTGCTGACTTGAATCCACATTATAGAAAGTAATTGGAGGAAGATGAGTTGTGTTAGGAAGCAGGGAGTAACTAAATTCTTCTGTTATATGACTAAAGCCAATTACATTTCTATTTTTATTTATAGACACTATTGTTTTACAGGGTTTTTTTAAAATTTGGGGCAGAATGGTTTGCAGAATATTAATCATTCCATCTCTCTATTCCACTGATATAGCTGTTCTCTTTCCCATTGTGCTTGGATTCTCCATTAATTTTTCCACTAAGAGACATGTGCTATTAAATGACTGTAATCATTCTGTTTAAAGAAATAAGTAATACTGTAATGTAAATTGGACGGATAGGGAGAAACCAACCATGTCCAGAGCTCAGCTGTGAAGTGCCAAATTCATATTTCCCTATTGTTTTCCTAATTTATTTGAACAATTTCTAATGGAAAAAAAACATTTATGAATGGTTAAGACTTGCCACTTTGATGCATGCTAAGATGTTTAAAACACAAGGGTGGGGGAAGGAAGATTTGGTTGCACTAAAGACATGATTTCAGCAAACCACACATTACTTTTTCTAATCTGTTTGGTAACATTAAGAACACATGTGGATTTAAGCTTAGGGAGGTCCTTAAATCATTGAAGAGCATTCCAATTTTGTATCTAGTTTCTATCTCACTATTGTGAATGTAAGGGACTGCTTCTAATGAATTCCAGAAAGAGAATTAGGATTTCCTAGTAAGTAAAACATAAAACCTAGAACAAAGGGCAAGCATGTTTCCTGTGGTTTGTGAACCTGAAAGCAAACCAACACTGTACCAGTCAAAGTACAGGAAGTCCTTGACTTATGACCAAAACTGAGTTTAAAATTTCTGTTGTTCAGCAAGACAGTTGTTAAGTGAGTTTTGCCCCATTTTACAAGTTGTTAAGTGAATCACTGCAGTTAAGTTAGTAACAGGTTGTTAAGTGAATCTGGTTTCCACATCGACTTTGTTTGTCAGAAAGTCGCAAAGGGTGATTTACATCAGGAGTCCCCAACCCCTGGTCCATGGATCATACCTGGCCGCGGCATGCTAACAACCGGGCTGCACAAACAAGCAAAGCCCCATCCGTGAGATGCAGGCAGCACACAAACCCACGCATTCTCCGGTCCACGGAAAAACTTTTCTCCACGGAACCGGTCCCTGGTGCCCAAAAGGTTGGGGACCTCTGATTTACATGACCCTGGGACCATCATAAATACGAACCAGTTGCCAGGCATCCAGAGTTTGATCACTTGATCATGGGGAGGTTGCAACGGTCGTAAGGGTGAAAAATGGTCATAAGTCACTTTTTCAGTGCCATTATAACTCCGAACGGTCACTAAACAAATGGTTGTAAATTTTGAACTATCTGTAATCCCTAGTGCCGCCCAGATACTTGATGCCTTTCAAATACACTGTTAGCATCGCCAATAACTCTCATGGGTAGTCTTGAAGGATTATGTAGAATGTATAATTCAAAACATCTCTACAGTTCCATATTATATATTTAATTAATATATTTTGATTGCCTGAGTCACTGCAAAAAGGCAGCAACTGCTTTAGACCGATATGAAGAAATCAGTGGAGGAAGTACACTCAAGGTTTTGGGGGTCTGGGTGTGGTGTTGCAGATTGTGTTCTGCTAGTCTACAATATTAGCCTGAGGAATTTTTTTTTGTCTTTTTAAGTTTTTTTGTGGGACCCTAAATATGAATAGCATCTCTAATTACCAAGAATCCTCATAGAGATTCATAGTCTGGCTTCACTCAGCACACTAAAACCTTGGATAGGAATTGTTTAAAATGCCCAAATTGCCTGGGTTTGCACAGCATGTTGAACCAATGTTAAACCAATTGTATTATGCCTTAACATGCTATCAGACATCAATTAACCTTGGTTAGCATCAACTACAGGCTATTTTAAATAGGGCTAATTACAAGCAGTGTACTGTAGTCTTTTAACTTTATAAGTAAATTTGGGGAGGCCAACTCTTTATTTAGGATGTTCATCAACTTCTTTCAGAAGAGAGAGTGATAGAGATGCAGTCTGTACTATGGTATAATCATCTGGCTTCTGTTGGTTATAGAATAAAGGACTCCAGGGTTTGACCTGGATCAAAGACACAATAGCAGTGCTGTAGGACTTAATGTATATTTTACCTGTAGTTTAATGGTTGTGCATGCCTAGTGCAAGCCAGTGGACTTAAGGCACATTTGAAGAAAACAAATCATTGCTATTTACCCAGCTCTGTAAGTATATACAATATGGGTATTACCTTTTGGTAAAATAAAAAATAATTGAATTTTTCTTCTGAAAAAAAAAAACATGTTTCTTGACTATTTGTCATTCCTTTAAAATTAAAGTCATTTAATTGCCTGCCTGTACAATCCCTTTATTCTGGATCATTTGGCCTATTGTTTGAACTATTTGCTTGAGATTAAGGTTAGCAAACAATATAATCTATGTTGCCTGCTAGATGACATCCCAAGACCATTAAGCCCTCAGCCCATCCAAGCTCCTATCTATAGCAAGAGCAGTCAAATGTAATTCATCATGCCTTCTTTTTCTGATCTCTTAATCTTCAAACGTACGTTTCATTTACAGGTAGTCCTCGACTTAGTGCAATTCGTTTAGTGACTGTTCAAAGATACAGTGGCACTGAAAAAGTGACTTATGACCCTTTTTCACACAACCATTGCTGCATTCCCATGGTCACATGATCAAAATTCAGACGCTTGGCAACTGGCACGTATCTATCCCATGTGATCACCTTTTGCGAACTTCTGACAAGCAAAGTCAGTGAGGAAACTTAACAATCATGCTACTAACTTAACAACTGCAGTGATTTGCTTGACAACCGTGGCAAGAAAGGTCGCAAAATGGGGTAAAACTCACTTAACAACTCTCTTGCTTAGCAACAGAAATTTTGGACTCCGTTCTGGTTGTAAGCCGAGGACTACAGATTTACAACTCAAAAGTACAGATTTTGAGAATAGCTTGGCTCCGGTGGGCTTGAAACAGGACCATATCCAAGATACTAAAATCCATTGTCTTGCAATATTATTACTGATACACGTGCTAGCTACTTGTGTAGATGCACACATACCCACACATTCCTTTGGAACATTACCGATTTATTCCTGAAAGTTTTATACTATATGTTTGTTCTGCAGGCTACTTCATAAGTTTTTAGATTCATGAATCTCTGAATGAGCAGACTTGGCACCTTTTTGTAGATTTTAATCTAGCAACAGCAAAGATGCAGTCTGTTTATACATTCCTGTATAGAGAAATAGATTTTTGATTGGTGTAGTTTGACAAGCCTTTTCAAAGGCCTGTATAAGAAAAGTAGGAAGAGAGAGGAGGAGAGTTTGGACAGGTTTTTGTTTGTTTTTTTAAAAAAGCTTCAATTTTCTCAACACTTAAACCATCAGAACCATTTCTTTGCAGCTTTTAAGCATGCTGTTTCTAAGAAAGATTGGGAATAAGGTTTTAATTTTTAAAACCAATCTTTCGAAGAATCTGTGTCATTTAATGGGGGACAGAAAGGAACTGAATTTTCTAGAATGAAATTCTGGGGCTTGAAGGATATACATCTTAAAGTTTCTAAGGTTAAGAAACACTCCCCTGTTGTGTTATATCTATTGTATAGGTTACATTTATCTTTGATATATTTTATGATTGTGCAAGCTACAACAACATTACAAAAAATGTTTGCTAATGTTGCTGTCTATAGAAAGGTCTCCTCTATAGGCAGCAGGAGTGGCCTTACTTTATTAGACTATACTCAATAGAGTACTACCCAATTTAGTTGCTGTTTGGGGTGTGTCTGTGTGTGTGTGTCGCTCGCCCTCCTCCATTCCTTTGTGACTGTGGCATTTTCTCATAGCTTTGTTCCCAATCCCAATGATTAGATTTCATCTGGGTGCTTCTCCTTTTCTGCTTTTCCCTTTTCATGTCTAATTTGACAAAGGGGGTTGTTGAGCAAAAGGATTTTCCATGAAAAGCCTACGGTTTTCAGGCAATCATACCAGCCTGCTCTCATGGCAGTGCCATGGTGAAAGGGAATAGCATTATTTGGCACGGAGCCCTTAAGGGGAGGTGCAAGTGCTGAGAACAGAGAGGCCTTTGTCTAACTTGTACCGCAATAAGATGCAAAAAAAAAGTGAGAAAAAGAGGTTGCTATTCCCCAAGGTTTTTTTTTTCATGTTTTTTCTCCTCCAATTTATTTACACATTGCCTGACTGCAGGGCACCGCATTGTTACAAGAGGTCTGCACAGGAAAGTTGGACATTACCTTTTTTTTAATTTGTAGAACACACACACACACACACACACACATATAGTGTGACCCAAGAGGACAATTTTTATCTGTGAGGCTGCTCAGCCTGTTTTGAAGATTCAGAGCTATCAGTCTTTCGGTCTTCTGGATGCAAGATGTTCAGCCGAGTGAGAACTCCATTAAACCATGAAATCATGATTCTATGTGAAATCAGATTCTATAGTGATTCTATAAAAACCTTACCCTGGAAATACAAGTAGCAGTATTTTCAATCTCATATTAATTAAGCTTGTTCTAAAAATCTGAATCAGCTAAAAAAAATTGTCATTATGCTGGAATCAGTGGGAAAATTCCATTTAGACAAAGTTCTTGATCAATAAATTGTACAGGATAAAACGTAATGGCTGAAAGTCAAACCCGAACGTAGAGATGAGAGTTGGAAGTTTTGAATTGTTCCAATCTCGGTTCCATCATTCCAGAATGAAAGAAATCCACCAAGGGGGAATGGCCTTTAGCCATCTTTGTTCAAATGCAGCAAAAGGGATTCATACGTAGTAGAAAATCTGGGCCTAATACGCTGAATGTCATTGTGTGTCTGTGGATCTGATTCTGTTTAACTGGAAGGTTTTTAATATAGGTATATCTGGATTTAATCTCAGTTGCTAGTTGCTTTATAGGACAGTCAAGACTTACTCAGGCATTGTGCTACCAAAACCAAAGCCAAATTTTGCAAAAGGATGTGTGCTTCCTTTCCTATACAGAAACTGACCGGTTTGGCAATTGAATCTTATTTTTAAACTCTTGGCAGTGGGTTAACATTCATCACTGAATCCATGGCAGTAGATGGTTTAGAGCAGTAGAACAAGCAATGTTTCCACCAGAAGGAATGACAGTAGGTTTCACAGTGATCAGAGGATCCCGCCTCTGTCACTTAGGGTGACTGCTTTCTTTTGCCTAATGAAGGGTTGGCCTTAATGAAAGCCCCTTGGACAGCTTTCTATACTTTCAGGGTAAGAGCTTCCTACAACAAAAGCTAGCGAAAGCAAGAAAATTGTAATTGGCAGCAAAGCGATTAGGGCACATTCCTAATCTAAATGAGCAACATATGCAGAAAACTTTTAATAAAAATGGAAATCTGCTAGAAGGGGAAGTGAACCAAGAGCAAAAAAAAAAAAGTCATTTTGGACTTAGAGGGCATTAGAATATTATGTTTTATGAACAGAAAGCAAGAGTACACAAAGACCTGGTATGTGACTTTTACAGACTCACAAGTTTTCATAATTAATTGTAGAATAATTGTAGCTGCCTAAAACCCCCAAAAAGTGTAGTTATAAAAAGGCAGATGAAGGAGCAACATGAAGTTATTGGGACTGTACAATACTGTGGACAGTGTGTCTAATGTAACCCCCCCCAACTCAAAAAAGGCTCATATAGATTTATATAGGTAGTCCTCGACTTACAAGCATTCATTTAGTAACTATTTAAGATTATAGCAGCACTGAAAAAAGTGACGTATGATTTGTTTTTACATGACCGTTGTAGCATCCCCATGCTCATGTGATCAAAATTCAGGCACTTGGCAACCGGCATGTATTTATGACGGTTGCAGCATCCTGGGGTCATGTGATCACCATTTGTAACCTTCCCAGCCAGCTTCCAAATAGCAAACTCAGTGGGGCAAGCCAGGTTCACTTAAAAAGTGTAGCAAAAAAAAGGTCATAAAATTGGGCACAACTCACTTAATAACTCTCTTGCTTAGCAACAGAAATGTTGAGCTCAATTTTGCTCATACATCGAGGACTACCTGTTTTAAGATTGATGGAGATATTTCCGATGCAAGATTCAAGCAGTTCACAACCTACATTACTGCCAACGTTTTAAAAAAATGTGATTGTGAATGGGGTGGGGGGAAATCCTTCTATTCATAAGTCCTGATGTTTAGAATTAGATATATTTTCCTTGTTTTGAATCAGCACTAAACTATAATTTCACAGTTTGGTTGCAATAGGCAGCCTGGTTCCTCCCTTAGATAGTGGGGGGGGGTAGGGGGAGGAGTAGGACAAAACAACACAAGGAAGAGTGTGTGCCAAGTGCACTTTTCCACAGCTTCACAAACCACTGCATATAAATCTGTAGACAGTAAGTCTTATGTGATTATTATGTAAGCTTCAATCAGTTAGAATTTCAGAATTATAACTTTCTCATCTCAGCCAGGTCAATCAAGGTCAGCCGCGTGTAATTTGCTTCTGGAGCTTTAGCAGTTTGAAATACTACAGCTTGTTATGGCATGTCTCTTTTTGGGAATTTGATGGAATAGCCCTGTTTTCTAAAATACTGTATTTTGATCCCATTTCTTTTTTCTCTTTGGCTTCTTCTGGATTGATCCCCTTTAACATACTTAATGATTTCATCAACTATATCATTTTTTATATTACGCCTTAATGTTGAGTGGATGACAAACCTCATCGGTGTGAGAGATACGGAGTTGTGTGCTATCAGGAAGAAAGTGAGAAGTTCCTAACTGGCTCTTCCAAAAGGGGTTGTGGTGTTTTAGAGTTCTCTCATTAAAATGAGAATATTCTATAAGGTGAGGTTTATTTATATTATTTATAGCCATTCAAAAGTAAGAATGTCTCAGGAGGATGTTAAAGAATCAAATTAGATTATTGAACCAGTTTATGGATAGTTCTCAATTTACAAACTGGTCATTTAGTGACTATTTGAAGTTATGATGGGCTTCCTGAAGGCTACTTGTGATCCAGATTTGAAGTATTGATGACTCTGCCTCCACGATCACATGATTAAATTTTGAGTGCTTGGCAACTAGCCTGCATTTGCAGTCATTTGCAGCATCTCACAATCATGTAACCTCAATTTATGACATTTTTGTTTGCCAGAAATTGGTGCTTCCTTCCCATTTCCAGCTCAAAACGCCCATTGTGGACAATAGGCTGTGGCATTCTCTTTATGACCTCCATGCTCCCTTAACAGCCACCACAAAAAAAAGGTCAAAAAATCGGGTGTGGTCACATGGTGACCCACTTAAGACTGGTATGATTTATTACTATAATTCCAGGTTGTAAATCGAGGACCTGTTCAATGTTTCTGCTGAAGCATCATATAAACTTTTGTGTTTGGTAGCTAGAGCAAGCTTTGGTACAACAATCCATGTTAGTGAGGACATTTAGAAGGCCAGTGTAGTTTTGAATAGCTCTTACTGCACTGCGCTGCAACTTTTTGCTGTAATCCTGTTTCGCCTTTTGAAATAAAGGATGGAGACAGATAAATAATATGTTCAATAGCAAAAACAACTATTTTCAATCTGTGTACAGTAGTAGGGATGCTGAGTAAAGCTATGACACCAAATATATTTGCATGGCAGAAGGTTGCAGAAAGCCCACTTTTGGAAATAAAAGTACTTTATCCAGAAGAATTGAATGATAAGCTCATAATTTTATGACCTAAACAAAATTGGACATGTATGTTGGGGGAAAAAAAAAGGAAATGTGCCCAATATTGAGAATGTTCTACACCAGTGATGGCGAACCTTTTAGAGACCAAGTGCCCCAAAATGTCCCCGCCCCTTCCCACTTCCGCCTCGTACCATGGCGGCCACGCCCTCTGCCCACACCCTGCAGCATCATCTGCACACGCTGGGGTGCGAGGGCGGAGTCTTAGCCCTGCTGCCCGGCTGCTATGTTCTTGGCTGCGCTGCTCCGCGCGGGCCGCACCTGGGGGCGATTCTCCGGAGGGGCTGCTGGTGAGGAGGGGCCCACGGGGGGAGGCAGGGCTGTGACAACAGTGCATGTGCCCACAGAGAGGGCTCAAAGTGCTGCCTCTGGCACGCATGCCATAGGTTCACCACCACTGTTCTACACCAATAGTTCTCAACTTTTTCTTCACCACAGATCCCCTTTAAATACCTTGTGTGGCCATGGACCATGGCTATGGATCCCCAAGACTTAATTCAAGATTTAAATCATAACATTTCTTCAAACCTTTTGGACCCCCTGTGACGACATTACATTCCCCCCCCCCGTTCTACACTAAATAGTGGTTGTTTCTATCAATCTCCTTGTCAAAATATGGAAATTCTTACAAAAAACAGAGGGAATAACTGTTAAAAGCCTTCCCCCCCCAATGAATTATATCCAGTCTGAAAAAATATAAAGAAAACATAGTAAAAATAAATCTGAGGGACCTCTAAAGTGTCTTGTTAAGTTTAACAGAATAACCCTTTAAAAATGCCTGCCTGCCAAACAAATCTGGAAAAGTATGTCGCATTTCTAGGAGCCAGTGTTACAGAAATACTTGAAACTGTGAGTGTATTAGTGTCCCAATTTTTTTTTCATTCTCCACTGCACAAAAGCAATCAATTTGGAAGATCTTTTCTTACTCAACAACTCAACCATGCCACTGAAGTAGAATGATACTGTTGCATCTATTTTATAAAATGTAGTGTTTTTCTTGCTTTGTTTATGCTGGACTGTAACTGTAATAAAGATTAATTAGAGGGCGCTGTAGTTAATACTGTACTTGATATTGAAATTGTAACAAGAATGGAATTTGAGATAGGTTCCGCCAAATCTATCAGTTGAATCAGTTTCGTGGATTTGTAGAGGATTATCCCAATTTGAGAGGATTTGTGCAATTTCAGCTGTTTCGGGGTCTATCACTCTGTCACTCTAGTCATTGTAAGCTAAAAACAGAAGGGGAAAATACTTGTCTATTTTCTGTAGAACTCCTAATCTATTAATTTGTAAACCAAACATAAAACCCTAGTAAGACCACACCTGGAATACTGCAACCAATTTTGGTCACCATACTATAATAAAGGTGTTGAGACTTTGGAAAAAGTTCAGAGAAGAGCAACTAAAATGATCAAAGGCCTGGAGACTGAAACCAGGGCTTTTTTTCTCATAGAACGCCCAGAACGGAGTTCTGGCACCTTTTTTGGATGGAACCTTGTAGGGTAGGCAAGGCGGGTTGTATGACGTGTGTGAGTTCCGGCACCTTTTTATTTTTTTTTAGAAAAAAAGCACTGACTAAAACATATGAAGAACAGCTGCAGGACTTGGGTTTGGTTAGTCTGAAGAAAAGAAGAAACAGTATTTGAGGAGCTGCCACAAAGAAGAGGGCATTAAACTATTCTCCAAAGCACCAGAGGGCAGGACAAGAAACAATGGTTGGAAACTGACCAAAGAGAGAAGCAACCTGGAATTAAGGAGAAACTTCCTAACAGTGAGGACAATTAACCAGTGGAAATTGTGGGCGCTCCATCACTGGAGGTTTTTAAGAAGAGACTGGACAGTCACTTTGTTTGAAATGGTGTAGGTTCTCCTGCTTGAGCAGGAGGCTGGACTAGAAGACCTCCAAGGTCCCTTCCAGCTTCTATTCTGCTCTGTTCTAAACATAAGACAAAGTAAGGCATCACTATTGTAGACTAAATCATGAATAGGTTACCCAATGATCTCCAGATATTTTGCACAGTACTCAAATTTATAGTATAATTTGGTATGTAATCTCTTAAAGCTGCGGGTGTGGCTTAACCTTCCAAACGTTGCCATCAAACTAAATTTTTAAAGAAACAGAATTTAAACACACGAGGAATAATCATACTAATTGTATTTCATTAATGCTATGAAATCTGAGTGCATATTTGTATCAAATTTATTAGGCTTTGCCTGTATTTTCATTTTGGACTCCCCCCAGCTGTTTGATTGTGGCTCTGTTGGCTACACAAAAACAAAAAAGAAAACAATTCCATCTTCTTATCATATTTTCTTAATATTGGCCATATGGCTTGGATCCAATAAGAATTCTAGTCTCAAAGTCTGGAGGGCACAAGGTTGCCTATCCATGAATGAAATGCTTGAGTAAACAAAACTCAAGAGTTTTTAAAAGTATATTCATGGCCTTCTAGAAGATAGTAGGAATTTGATTGTGTGTGTGTGCATGTGTTTGTGTGTATGTGTGTAAATGTATAAGGTCTGTGTGTGCTTTTCTTTCTATTTGATATTGTTGTTGAAGGTCTTAACATGTAATTGTATTCCTTTTATTCTTTTAATACCTGTAAACTGCCTAGAGTCCGCGAAGATTGAGATAGGTTGCTAAGTTGCATGAATAAAAAAGAAATATACTGGACAATAAACTTTTGTAATAGTTACTGGAAATCAACCCAGTTGCTTTACCAAACTGGGCTTCTTTCTTCATCAATAGGGAACTGACGAGGGTGGTGTAAAAACAAAGCAAAGGGAAGAATTTAAAAGGTGGGGAAAGCAACTGTGTTTAATTTAGTGCAAAG
Source organism: Protobothrops mucrosquamatus (assembly GCF_001527695.2). Lineage (NCBI taxonomy): Eukaryota > Metazoa > Chordata > Lepidosauria > Squamata > Viperidae > Protobothrops > Protobothrops mucrosquamatus. Next base: position 687,671 of record NW_015386646.1, on the reverse strand, counting down.
GTGAAATTTCAGCTGGGAAGATCAGAGCTGCTTGGCTGGGTCACCACAGAGAGCCCATCGATGGGGGGGCAGTGAAAGTTTATCCTCTCATAGCCCCCATCCCCTCCCAACCTGCCCAAGTGTTCAGTTTTCAAAGCATTGAATCCAACAGATGAGCCCTTTGATTTTCCTCCCCAGTGTGTGCTGTCCTAAAATGTCATGCTTTTTAAAAAGAAATCACCTCCTGTAGCTCTGAGGTTGTTAGCATTTTCAGAGGTAGAGTAAAAAATTAATTGGTTGTGGAGCAAAATGTTGATAAAATAATCCATTTGATGCCTCAAGACGACCAGGATTCACTCAAACTCTAGTACTTGGCATTAAAATGTAATATAGAAAACAGCTTCAACTTTTTATTATTATTATTATTAAAGTCCCTTTGCAAATAGACAGCACCAGCAGAGAGGAGTCAAAAAGTCACTGTGACTTCCCTCCATGCAAAAGGGACATGGATTTTCTTTTTCTTTCATCCTTAACCATCGGAAAACCTCTTCCAGGTCTTAACTAAACCCATGAATGTTCACACTTGTTTCAACTAGCACTGCAAGCAGAGAAGGTTCCATTGTATGACAAAAGAAAAATTGGTCTTAGCGATTTGTTATTTAATCACATTATTTAATATTTTAGGGTCAAATTGAAAAATGGAAGAATGAAAAATAGATTTCTTAAGCCAATATATTGCCATGAATTCAAGAGTCTCCCAATAAGCTTTCATGGCAGAGGATGAAATAGCTCAGTCTCTCTACTCAGAGTCCAACACCTCACAATGTGAAAATGAAGGGGAAGAACAAGGAAGTGATCTAGACAGTGACTAGCATTAATATTAGTGGCTGACTCAGATGTTGATGCCAAGTTATGTTTGCTGCTCTTTTTTTGCTCTTTCTCTTTCACAAACAGTTCATCAAGGAGTTGGATCTTCTCCAGTTTGGCTTTTTCTATAAATCAAAATTAGCATCATAACTGAGTAATTCTGCTCTTGTTAGTGGATTTCTTTAGCATTATGGAGGTTTAACAAGCCCATCTCTGCATTGCCCCAGCATGTGGATGGGGCTACCTACCATTTTAAGGAGCAGAGGAACTGGTGATGCCATGTTCAGCACTTCCCCTAGCCTGCTGGAAAATGACCCCCACCTCAGGTACTACCCAGAGTAGTATTTTTTTTCATCTGCTAGCACAAGTTGACCTGCCATACTTCATTCCATTCTACATGAATGCCTCCATTCCTGTTGGTTAGGGTGTGCTTTAGCTGGTGCCTCCCTTGTCCCCCATCCTGAAATTAGTTGTTGTGGTTATTCAGTTTATGTTTGTTTATTTTTGGAAAGGGAAATGATGGACTTTTCTTTATTTTGTTGTATTTTGTTTTGACTTGGTGAATTAACAAGAGTTCTATCAATTCAAGAGCTCTATTTCTCCTTATAGCCTAAGTGTCAGGATGAACTCTACAACAGCTGTTTTCTGCAAGTAGGGGAATGGAAAGCAATTGGTGATTGATACCCTGGAATAAGCAAGAAGGGGAAAGAAGCAAGGGAGCCCACCAGTTAGGAGCCATATTAACCATGGTCCAAAGAAAATAGTTAGCCATTACTGTGGGTAGGATTTCTGAAGCTGGCTTCATTTTAGCTAGTTCACACCCAGAAGACAATCAAGACTGCAGTGCAGGAAACCTTTAAAGTCCAGCTGAGAGCCCCATGAATGGAGTCTATTTAGAACAGAGTGGAATATAGAAGTAGCAAAGCTGTTAAAACTCCTGGTTTAACTGAAAGCAGAGATTGGGAGCCTTTCCTGTAAACATTCACACTCCAATGTCTTTGTGTTCTTTTTTCTCTGCGATTTTCATCTGCGGCGACCCCACAATTGCCTCTCCCTAGGGCCCAGGGTGAGTTTCATCTGTACATTTATTTTCATGGTGGCCTAAATCCATGCTGGAACCTCAAATGTTAACTTTTCCCATAAGATGGGGTGGATGCCAGACATTGTGGGTGGCGACTGACACCCAACTCTTCAAACAATCTGGGCTCCAAAAGATAATCTTTAGAAGCAAGATTACCTTTCCCAGCATATTGGCACCACTGTGTTCTTTCAGAGGGCAATGTGTGGCTAGGCCTAGATGTAACCTTTCTAAACATGGCTTCTGCCCAGGCCTCAGAGTCTGGGCATGTCATGGGTTCTGTGAGCAATATCCGTTCAGCTTCTGTGGGTGTGTTTATGTTTCTCATATGAAAATAGGGAATCTGAGGTTACTGTTGTGCTGGAAAAATGTCAAGATTCAATTGGCAATATCCCACCAAACCACAAGTTTGCAGGAGACAAAAAACAAAACCCTTGAATTTCTAAAACCATGCCTGTATACTTGTATGTATCTCTCTTTCTCTCTGTGTGTGTTTTTGTATATATGTGTATGTATCTGACTGAAAAGACTAAAATATATGAAGAGAATAAATCATATGAAGAATGGTTGCAGGATTTGGGTTTGGCCAGTCTAGAGAAAAGAAGGACTAGAGGTGATATGATAGCAGCATTCCAGTATTTGAGGAGCTGCTACAAAGAAGAGGGGGGAGGGTGTCAAAGCTTATTTTCCAAAGCATCAAAAGGCAGAATAAGAAAGAATGGATGGAAACCAATCAAGGAGAGAAGCAACTTGGGATGAAGGAGAAACTTCCTAACAGTGAGGACAATTAATCAGTGGAACAGCTTGCTGTCAGAAGTTGTGGGTGCTTCATCACTGGAGATTTTTAAGAAGAGACTGGACAGTCACTTGCCTGAAATGATATAGGGTCTCCTGCTTGAGCAGGGGGCTGGACTAGAAGACCTCCAAGGTCCCTTCCAACTCTATTCTGATTGCTTGCTTGCTTGATTGATAAAGAACACCCCCCCCCAAAAAAAATTGTTCCCTGAATGAAGAGAAGACATAATATAGTGTCCAATATCCTTGAGAAGCCTCTTGCCCTTTTCTTAAAGCCTGGTTTAGCTCTCAGGTTTATTGTTTGATGGAACATATGTTTTACAGATCTGTCATGTGAAAACTATTAAAAAGAGGAATTAGAGCAATAACAATAAGCCACGTAACCATGGTGCAGTTAATCCCTGAAGTTTGACTATTAAACTATTGCTTGTGCATATGAAGCCAGATCACATCATGCTGTGTTAGCTTTTCAACAGTAAATTTTCATTGGGATGCAAAGGGTTTTTCTTTTTTCTTTTAAAGATTATTAGTATCACATACTTTTGGCTCAGGAGTCCAACTCTGTCTCCACATTGGCTGTCTCCCAACATAATTTAGGTTGTGGAAAGGGGATGTCTGCATACACTAAGTTTTGGGTTGCAAAATGAAGGATCAATTGACAAGAATATTGCTGCTCAGTGATTATGAATGTGTTGTAAAATAGATAGCTCCATAAACAAAGCTGCTTGATTTAATTCCAGGTCAAAAATTACTTTCCTGATTGTAATTTCCACAATCGTTTTTAACATATGTTTATTAAAATACAGTAAATCTTCCTGGTAACAAATCACAATTAAAGAGCAAGTACATATTCTTTCTATTTTCATAAAGCAGTGGTTTCTCCTGTCCCCAAATTTAACCCAGTTTCAGGAAGGTAATTCTTTTTTTAAGCTATTTGATTTATGATCTTTGCTTTTGTTAGCCCGTGGGGCAGTTAATTAAATGTAGAAGAAAAACAATTTATAAAATAGTGAAATGGTCATATTAAAATTACCGATAAAATAAAGGGATATGGTCATCTTTGTGTCTCAATAAATGATGGGTAACACACTGAAACCCTAATTCTGTGGGAATTGTGGATTTAGATTCTACAGTTCTTTTAATCTCACAAGTGTTTTCTTCCAGACATGGGTACCTTCTTCCTGCTTGTATGAGATCACCAACTCTGTAGTCAGGGCTCAGAAACGTTAAGGGTAAGAGAATTGTGCCAAACACAAGCAGTGTGCAGCCATTAGAGCAAATCAGGAAAGGTCCATGGACAGTGTTGGCATCTAGAAGCACAACTGAGAGGCTCTTCCACCAAGTTCATGAAACAGCTACATGAAGCTGATAGTAAACTATGTAATGTGAGCAAGCTGTTTCCCATCAAAAGCCAAAAGTGTGGCTTTGAAAAAGACCAGTTGTCCTGAGAAATCCACATACACACAACCAAGGTGACCAAGTAAGATCTTGGTAAATAAAAGGTCCTGAACTTTTGATTCCCAACTGGCCACGATGGCAGTATTCTACCTCTGACCCTATTTAATTCTCTGCCGGTCTGGCTCACTGTGCAAGATTCAGTAGATGTCAGAATATGTCCCAGTCATATTCCACAATGTAGGTGAAATAAATAAGCTGGTAAAATGCTGAACTTGGCAATTGCTAGATCCACAGAGAAGCTGCACCTTTCTTAATGCTAGTTATGTTAGTGGTAGATCTGTCCCTTTGTATCACTCCCTAATGTTGGCCCTGGCCCTGGCATGGTAACAGCACCAGCTGCAGCCATTAAAGCTTACCATTAGCAAGTTCCAGGGTCATGGGAAGGTTTTTAATTTGCCAATTCTAAGGGAGAGGAGAATTGAGACAACAAATTGGCAAGGGCATTCAAGAGGATGCATATACACTTGCATATGTATAAATGGGATTTATATCCAAATTCGGAGCTGTCTTTCAGCAATTACTATAGTTTCACAATTGTGGATAACTGAACACTCCATCCATTCCCACTTTTCATCCAATCGACATAGTCTAAAAACCAGAACTCAGTTAATGTTACTTTTAAAAGACAACATTTAAGACACAGTGCTTTAGTATACACCTAGACAATCTTTTCCTTGTGTGTGTGTGTGTAGTATGCTTAAATCAAATCATTGAAATCCAGAAAAAATTCATTTGTGTTACAAGCAGAGACTATTGTGATATAATGGGCAACATGAGATTAGAATCAGGAAACCTGGATATAAATGCTCGCTCATTGTATCAGTACTTGTTAATGGAAGAGAGCTTGCTGGTAGGAAGAGTTGGTAGGAAAAATGACAGTGTCATACATGAATATATAAAAGCCTAAATGCTTTTTGTATATTTTTATTTATGGAGGGCATTGTATTTTGAACGCATTGGCACCCTATCTGCATACTGATAGAGTGCCAATGTTCCTGTTCATAAAACTAATTCTAAGAATAGAGAAATTATTTGAATGAGACTTCAGAGAGAAAACATGTCACTTATCCTGTAATTCTGGAACTATCCCTTTCAACAAGGGGCAACTACGGCCCCTTTACATCTGTGGACTCCAACTCCCAAAATTCCTGAGTTAGCAAGGAATTCTGGGAGTTCACGTCTACAGGTCATGAAGGGGCCATAGTTGCCCACCCCTGCAATTGAGGTTTCGTGTTTTTGAAGCAAAAGAGACAAAACTCTACCCTTTCCCATGAGTTAGAAAAAGTTAAATGTTGGGGCACTTTGTATATTGGTTGGCTATCAAGTAAGCTGAAGACTTGTGGGCCCCTATGTTTTGTTAAAAGGGCATTTCCTAAGCACAATGGTTTCTTTCATCAAGCAATCTGTTGCTTATTTCATAGTAATCCATTATAGATGGAATAATAGAGACCATATTTCTGTTTGGCAACTTTCCATGTATGTTTTAGAGATGATTACATTTGTTATTGGTAATGTAAACATTATTCAAGATCTTCATTTTAGTCTTGTGAACTCACCAGCAAGTTCATTTTGTTTATTTGTGGTTGGACAGCACATAATTTCTGTAGCTTTTGCTGAGCAGAAAAAAAAATAACTATCTATGTCCATCTCACCTTTGTATTATTCTATTACTACACGATAGATGAGGCCTGAAATAAAATTGTTTTAAAGATGACAGTTCTGCTGGGCTGGATGACTGTGCTCTTATGGACCTGGCTTAAGATGAAGTTGCAGGTCTTCATTGAATTATTAATAATGAAGATTTCTTAGTTATTTGGCTGAGTGTTCTATGTTCCTTAATAACTTTTTCTTCTCTTGCTTTTCTCCTATTAGCTGGATTGCCGTTTTTGATCATTGAAACAAGCACAATTGCACCCTATCCACGGGGATTTTACTGTAATGATGAAAGCATCCGTTATCCTATGAAAAGTGGAGAGACCATCAATGATGCTGTCCTGTGTGCTGCAGGCATTCTTATTGCCATACTTGCTGTAAGTAAGACAAATATAGAAATTTGCATCTAGTAACCAAATTTGCAACAAAATGTTTTCTGTCTTTAAGCAGAATAATTGGCAAAGCCATAATGTTGGGTTTTTGGTTTGACATGCTTCATGACTTCAGCCATGGTTGGTTTTTTTAAACACCAGGGCTTAAATTAAACTCAGCCACTGGATCGTAAACAAAATACATGTACCTGTCTTTTGGTACTATTCATAAATAGTTAGTCATTAAACTATCTTTGGGGGGGGGAAGGATGTGGAATAACTGGCTTTCATATTACACTTTCAACTGCAAAATATATTTGGCCACTGTACAGATCAAAATAATGTAAATGAAGTTAGAGTATCCTATCTCTGAGGATGGTATTAGGCGATTAAGGATGTAGCACTTGGAAAACTTTTATAAATCAAAACATATACAAATAATCTCAAAGTAAGGACATGATGGCCTTTCAGAACCATGCAAACAAGATAAATCCCACAAAATTTAGTTCATACCATTTTCCAGTAATGTGCAGTTAGGAGTTTCGAAGGTTCTAGTGCACAGTATCCATAGATTGATAGTTTTTGTTTTTTTGGTATTTGTATTTCATGATGAATCATAAAGTATATTCTTTCTTGGAATTAGCAATTATCTGTAAATATTTCTCACATGGTATTGAGTTCAAAGATAAAAAATGAAGTTTAATTTGAAATGAAATGTGAAATTGGAAAAATGAAGAGAAGTAAGGTCTATAGTATATAGCAGGGGCCTTCAAACTTGGCCCTTTTATGACTTGTGTACTTCAACTCCCAGAATTCGTCAGCCAGGTACTGGCTGAGGAATTCTGGGAGTTAAAGTCTACAAGTCATAAAAGGGCCAAGTTTGAAGACCCCTGCTATATAGGGTCTACAGGTGTATATTACCACAGTTCTTTGCAAATAATAATTTGCTCGATACTCTTGCTTGGAGACATTTCTGCAAATATTTTCTCATTATCAAGTAATGATCTTGGAAGGAGTGAACTCTGTATAGCATAGGCAGTAAAGGGACACTATTTTATGCACAGACACATAAATGGAAATGGTTTTATAATTGAATTTTCCTAACCACCAAGAGCCCCAACCCAGATGGGATGTCAAAGTAATTACAACGTACAACAAGAATAAATCTTTGGCTATGTTTTTAAACCATAGTTTATTACGTGTGATCCCATAAGCTATGATTTACATTTGCTCTGCAAAGTAGATGAAACTTTGGTTTGTTAAAATAAGTAAGAATTAATTCCTTGAATGCATAAAGGAAGAAGAAGGAGACAGTCCATGAAGTCAAGAGTGATTTTTACAGTAACAAATAATGGTTTGGTATGCTTATGAAGTAAGTTATTCTGATAAATGCTGGAAAGTTGGGTTATGTTTCTGATTAAACTAGGAGATTTAAGTGCAGGGCTGCACATGATCAGCTACACAAAATCACTGATTTGTAGACAAATGTAATGTCCATATTTCAGAACAATTTCAGTAACTATTTACATAAATAATCTTATGAGAAGAAATTTTTTTTCACATGAATGGCCAACTTCGTTATTTCCTTTCCCAGGCAATTCATTCATTTTTGAATGCCAGCATGATGACTGGACTGGTCGGTCAGATGCCATATTTTTAGTCTTCTCAGATGAGATGCTGTTCTTTCCCCTCTTTTTCCTTTTTAATTGTTTTTTTCCCTTCAGAAGTTTTTTTATAATCAAAATGGCCACTGAGAAGCAGTGCCTAAAGAAGCTCAATCATAAGAATCACAAGCTGATTCTCAGGTAGAAAGTTTGGGAGTGGAAATTATTTTATGAGAAGTTAGTTTAATAAACTAAATAAGGACTGCTTCTGATTTCTAGTATGCTTTACAGATAGTACTGGCTTAGCAACACTAATTGGGATTGGAAACCCCTTTAAGTGACATGGTGATAAGTTGAAAAATCTCATGACTTAGTGACAGCAATTCTGGTTGCTGTCATTAAGGATTGCATTGGTTATTAAACAAGGACCTCGCGTATCTATGACTTCTGACTTCCTGCTAGCTTCCTGATTAACTTTACTTGTAGGAAGCCAACAGGGAAGGTTGCCAATCATAATATGATCGTGGGATTTTGTGGACTGGGCATAAGTCCCGTTTGATTCCTATTGCAAGTTCAAACAATTGCCGAACAAATGCTCATTAAGCAAGGACCACCTGTGTTGTATTGGTCAGTGACGGAAATAAATATGATAAAGTGATAAAGTATGTATTAATAATAGTCAAGCAAGTATTAATCAGCTTTCTTACAACAAAAATGGCAGATTAATTAAAAACTAAAAAGGAAGACACAACCAAACAATTTTAAAAAATGCTTATGGGTTAGATTTGCAGATTTTTAAAAAATTAAATTACAGTAACCAGTACTGGGAAATATAAATGAATTGATACTATTAACATTTTTAAAAAGTGAAGAAAGCTTTATTAGTTATAGTGAAATAGAGAGATACAATTTTGACTCTTTAAAAAAATAGAGATGATAGAGGTAGAGAAGATACAAATAAAATAATTACTGCAAAATTTAAAAACAGCATTTGTTATTGGGTACATTCTAGTTGATACAGCTATGTCTACAGCTTAATGCTCCTTGTACTAGTCTTGTAACCACTTCAGCTAAATAAAGCGTTGCAACATTGCTATTGTGTACATAACCTGCTCATTTAGAAAGGCAATGATTGATGAATAACCCAGTGACAGAAAGAAGATAATTGTTTAGATTACCATTTCTATTCTGTACTAATTTTATTTGTGTAATCGTGACCTACATAGCTGAAAGAGCCATAGCAGCTATAATCCCTGCAGGTTGAAAAATTATATTTCATTGTTTCCAAAATCTTTTAGACTTGCAGACAGCTATCCAAAAAACAAATACATGTTTCCTTTGAAAGATATAATTTGTGATCCAGGATTATTTGAAATCTTCAGGAATATACAGCATCCCTATTTTCCTCTTATTCTTTTTGATTGTTTTCAAACAGCATAGAAACATTGGGGAAGATTGAGCATTCATTTTTATTGCTAGAACTTTTTAAGGGGAGGGATTTCTTTTTTGTTATCAACAGAATATCTGTGAGAGGTCTAGGTCATGTTTTATGAAGCTTCCAGGATTCACGAAGTTCTTGTTAAATAAACTTTGGAGGTTATGACCTTTGTCTCCTATGGTGCATGACAGGATATGAATGCACAAGGCACTTCAGATACTAATTGCCTTAGGGACCATGTTTCCAGACCTCCCCTAAATAATCCCAGAGATTATCCCAGTGTGTATTTCTTTCACCTTAGAAGATGCAGCTTAATTTTTGAGGTTCTCATATTATGCACTAGTCCTGGTCATGATTTATAAAAATTCCCCTTACAGGCCAGCTAGTAAGTGTCTCAGTTGTAATAAAAGGCTTTCTCTTTCCATATTTGAGTAACTAGAGTTATTGATCTTTTGACATCTGTGTCTTACCAGTTTAGAAGAGACACTTGATGTACATAGGGGAAGTAAAGATCACATGCATACTTATATGGGAGTAAATTTAATTGGGCACCCTAGCCTTTGTTTCTAAATAAACATACACAGACATAATTGCATTGCACGTTCTTGAACAGGATTTAATTTGTGTTTTTATATGGTAGATTACACTGAGGTTCTTAGAGGATAGGAAAGTAGCACCTCCAATAATTCATATGCTACCTATGTCAGTCATTTAGATATACCCACATTGAGCTACAAAGTCTGACAGAATATAGTATATTTTGGGGAGTGGGGTGAGAGAAACAGTTATGCTTACAAAAAGGTACCACTAAAAATAAGATAAATATGTGTGCTGGTAGTCCTTGCTTACCAACCGTTCAATCAGTGATTGCTCAGTGATTATGACAGTACTGAAAAAACAGATTTAAGCCTGATCCCCCAACATGTCAGCAATCCCAGCACTTGGCCCCTGGCTCACACTTATGATGTTTGCAGTATTCCACAGTCACGTGATTGCTATTTGTGACCTTCCCCAATGGCTTCCCACAAAAAAAGTAAATGACAAAGTATAAATCGTTTGCACCCTCCCCTTCCCAGTAGTACCTTCCCTGACCCTGCCATGCTCTCACTATGCTTCTCACTTACCTATTTGCCAGCCTCCCTTTGAACAGCCAAGAATGTGTATAATGACCCACAATTCTTGCTTAGTGATGGCAGTAGGGACTTCATCACTTAGCAACAGAGATTCTGGTCCCAATTATCATTGTTAACCGAGAACTGCTGTATTCAACTGAAATCTTAACAATTTTCCACCTGATTGGATCCTTAAAAATACAAGTAGTCCTCGACTTACAACCACAATTGGGATCAGAATTTCTGTTGCTAAGCAAGGAGGCTGTTAAGTGAGTCGTGGCCTTTTTTGCTATGGTTGTTAAGTCAAATCCCTGCAGCTGCTAAGCCAGGGGTAGGCAACCTTGGCTCTTTTATGACTCGTGGACTTCAACTACCAGAATTCCTGAGCCAGCTATGTCATAAAAGAGCCAAGGTTGTCTACCCCTGTGCTAAGCTAATCCAGTTTCCTCCATTGATTTTGCTCATTGGAAACTGGCTGGGAAGGTTGCAAACGGTGATCACAGGACCTCAGGATGCTGCAGTCGTCATAAATACATGCCGGTTGCCAAAACAGCTGCATTTTAAACTCATGATCATGTGGTTGCTGCGACTGTCATATGTGCGACGATCATGTATAAGCCTTTTTTTTTTCGGTACCATTGTAATTTTGAACGGTCACTGAATGAATGTTGTAAGTTGAGAACTACCTGTACAGTAACTTGAAAATTAAAGAATTCCTACTTGGGAAGGGGCAATTGCAAGGATGACTTGGCAGATTCAGAGAGGCAAGTTCTATTAGAGGCTTTCCAAGTATTTGCTAAAAACAGTTTTCAGCCCTGTTTTCAGCATAGTGAAATGCTGTTCCTAACATCACTATTCCCCTTTAAACATTTCCAGCAGTTCACACCACATGGATCCTCTTTGCTGGAGACACAAGTCAGAAGAAGAGCTTAATATCTTTAAAACTTGTTTATTCAGGATGAAGTTTCAGCTTTTGCACATCTGTACTGAATTAGTTGCCGGAGCATTCTTTCTTTTTCTTCTTACTAAAAAAAACCCCAAGGTTCAGCATTTGCCAAAAGAACAAGATTCTCCTACTTCAACTTATTAAGGGTTTTGCCACAATTTTGGCTATAGGAGGATGGGTCATGACTGTGTAATGGCATGCTGATGGGAAGGCAAACTCTCCAATTTTCAAACTGCTATATTTGTGCAATTATCAAGACCACCAGCAGTAAAAGAAAATATTAATCTTGTCAAATACTCACACATGTCCCTTAGGCAGTCCCTTATTAGTAGTTTTTTAAATGGAGCCTATTTTTGTATATTCCAAAGATAAAATCATTCTGTAGTTTTTGTTGCTTTTCCCCCCTAATTTAGTTATAATCATATTCCTGGTTACATAAGATTAAGTTTGATTGTGCCCAATTTGTGTTGTAAATTTAAATCTTACAATGTTTCGCTAGATCAGGCAGAATTTATTTCTGTATCTTTGATGGTGTATGCAAAATAATGAGAAATGAAGGTAGAAAGATTCAGTTACAGTTTGTGATTAGAAATTTGAAGGCATCAATATTTGATTTCAACTGATCTCAGAGTCAATTTGCTAAAGAAAAATTAATGGAGGCATCAAAATTTCTGCAGCTGCTTTAATTTTTTTGGCAGAGTAAGTTGAAAACAGGAAACATAGAAGAGCTTTTTAATTTTAGAAATTTAAGCTCTAGTCTATACTTTTCAAGGATTTGTTGAAATAATAGAACATTCTTCCTGAACCTCTTTTAAGGTAAAGATAGTATATATGAAGAACTGATAGCTCCCTAATTGTGCGGCAAAGGGCATATTAGAAAGCTTTCTTACCAATATAGAAAGTATCCTCCTTCACAATAAAAATTTCAAAATTAAAACTTTTCCTAAAACTCTTCTACCTTCTAAATCAGGGGTGTCAAACTCAATTTCACTGAGGGCCGCATCAGCATTGTGGTTGCCCTGGAGGGGCCGGATGGGTGTGGTCAGAGTGGGTACAGCCTACTGGGTGGGCATGGATGGAATGGGTGTGGCCTACTGGGTGGGCATGGCCAGTTCTACATCATTCGCATCAAGGGTGCCTATGGGAGCCTGGGCAGGAGTGGGACAGGTCTGAGGGTCTCTGGCAGAAGGGGGTGAGACCGGGGCAAGTGCCAAGGCATGGTCCACCGGAGCAAGTGCCAAGATAGCCACCACAAAATTGTATATTGGTTCCCGGCTGACCTGGGCCAGGGCCAAGACAGCGGGGGCTGTTCCCTCACTGTTTCCAGGATGGCTTCGCGGGCCACATGAAACCACTTCGCGGGCCGCATCTGGCCCCGGGTCTTGTGTTTGACATGTCTGTTCTAAATGTTTACTTTTGGTGTGATTAATTGACAAGGTTAACTTTTGGATGGAACAATGTATTACATATACTTTGTGCAAACTTTAAAAATGGCAAATAATATCAGTACTGTCTATTATTATGAAATCTATAATATAAAAATAGTATAGTTCATATATTGTAAGTGAAACAGCAGCTAAGAATCTCAACTCACTCATGCAGACAAAAAGATGGATTTATTTAATATAATCCAAGAGAGAAAAAAGTTGCAGAATGGAAACAGAAATTACTTTTGTTTATTTTTGGAAGAGAGAGGGGGAGAGTAGAATGGGGACTTAGGAACTGCAAAGAGTTTGGGCAAAGAGACCGAGATATAGTTTAAGAATTAAGGACAAATAAGCATGAAAGGATTTTCTTGGAGAAAAACGGAAGATGACAGAATAGATTTAGGGAAAGATAAAGTATCACAAAAGAAAGAGAAGTTAAAAAAAAAATCTGAGTCCCTATTTCTCTCCTCTTCCCTCACCCACCACATATATCAGAATAGTGTGACAGCAGCAGAATGCTTCCATGAGCACTGTGAAAAATCAGGTGTTGTGCAAAGATGACTAAATTCTTTAGTTGGTGAACTCAATCATTCCTCCTCCTCCTCCCACCCATACCTGGGTAGAAACCAGCAAAAATGTTTTGGATCCTGCCAACCAGAAAACCAATTGAATCTTGAAATTATCTTCAAATCCCTCTGAAGCTATTTGAAAGGTCCTGATTTGATCCGATGTCCTGAATTGATTTGATTATTTGACTAGTGGGGTTGATTCAGTCAGATTTTCTTCAAAGCAGATAACCATTTCAAAGTTCTGCATAGGACAAGTGGACCTGTGTTAGATATATTGGGGTGGAAGTATCAATCTCTGTAAAATCCAAAGAGGTTTTTTTGTTTTTGTCTTATCATGTTTTTATGCACTAACCATTCATCCATACCCCAGGAAAGGATTTGAAACAGTCATATGGGTCAACTTAGATTTGTATATTTTCCTTGTATTTAATCAAATATATTGAATGTAGGCTTACTACAGGCCATATTTGCCTATGCATATCTGGTGGAAATACATTCCAAAGTGTCCACAGAAACCACCGAGGATTTGTTCCAGTAAAGGAACAATGTTTCAGTTGCCTGTAAATAACTCCAATAGACCATCTGGCAATTAATTGCATTCTTCCAAAGAAAAAGAGATTGAGACAGAGATGCCTTTATTCATGCCATATGCAAATCTAGTTCTTGGCTTTCTGCCTGCATTTGAAGGTAATCCAACGAATAGACAAGCCATCAGCTGGGCAGCACTTGTATCTCAAGGATTTCCAGCAGATTTTGGAACAGGCCAGGTCCTAAACCAGGGGTAGGCAACCTTGGCTCTTTTATGACTCGTGGACTTCAACTCCCAGAATTCCTGAGCCAGCATGGCTCCGCTTGGAGACCTCTCCCTTTCCCCTCAGCATGGCTGGCTCAGGAATTCTGGGAGTTGAAGTCCACAAGTCATAAAAGAGCCAAGGTTGCCTACCCCTGTCCTAAACCTAGGTAGCTTTAGTGAAGCTCAATTCATATCAATTTCCGTTTGGGAAAGTATTGCAATTTTGCAATCCAAATAATTCATGGAGCTTTATTTATAAAGTAAAAATACCTTTATGTTTGTCTTAAATTTTATACCATGAAGTAACCACGAATGCTCCATTTTTAAATTAATTCATTTACCTGTCTTCTCTTTCACATCCTTATTCTGTAGTTTACATAATCCATCTCTTCATTCATCTTCTGTTTTCCACAATCCAGTTTCTCAAACCCAGAAATCTAAATCTTACTTGCATTTTTTAATATATATTTTCATCTTCTCCCCTGCGAACTGGGCTGGCAAGGCAGAATAATCTTCTATGAATTATATCTGTGTATACTAATTGCTATCTTAGAAAGAATCTTCATGGGCTTTGACCCATGATTGTTTCTTATTAGACACTCTTAACCAACAATCAGTAAGCTTAGTGCCTGCTCAAAACCAGCAATGAATTTTTGAAGCATCTGTAAACCATATTCACATTTTACATTTTTTTTCTTTCTTATGTGAATGTAGATGAAATGTGCTAAGCATTAAAAAGAAAATTTGGGGATTCTATTGAGCAATCTGATGTCCCCACCTGCAGTGATGTGTGTTTTGTATGTTTATAAAGAAAGACCTTTATTATGTTGACTCTTCAGCTCTGGACTAAGTCTCCAATAAAGTTGTTTCCATTTGCCTAACATTTTACATTTGGTTTATTTCCTCTTGTTTCTTTTAGTTGTTTTATGGCTTTGGCATATTGACTTTTCATTTTATCATTCGATGCTACATTGATTTTTCAGATTCTTCTTTCATGGTGGAATGTTTGGAATTCTGCTAGGATTAAAGACAACTTTAGAAATTAAGACATTGAAGACCAAATCATAGGTTTCCTTCAGAAATAACAGTAAACATAAATACAGTTTCCTAGAAGTAGTGTAATCCATTGATTCTCACTTTGTATCTCTAAAGTAGACTTAATTCTTGAAAAATATCTTTCTCTTTTGCTTGAGGCATTTTAAAAGTTTTAGGTTTTTTTAGTTCCATGTTTTAGTTTCACTAGAAGTAATTAGTAAAATTGGAGTTCAGATCACCTATTTTGAAAATACGGCAAAAAGTAATTAAACTTATGTTTCCCTTTCATTGAGAATAAACATTTGGACTTGATTAAACTGTGTATTTTTATTAAACTGTCTTCAGTTTTTGAAATTAAAAGATGCTAGGCAAGCAGGTTTATACAGGCAATGTATAGTATTACTATTAAGTCCTAGGCACTTCCTGTAGATGTGGAAATAATCTAATTAAAGCTTGTGAATTGTGCTAATAAAAGCATGCTACCTATCGGAAGCAACAGAAAAATATGAGCAAGTATGAATTCATCCATGATCGTAAGGACCATTGTACTAATAATTGAATGTAAACACCATCAAGAGATGAAAACTCTTATTCAAATATGCCTATGCTGATTGCATTTCAAGTTGTAATGCAAGTTTATTGTATTATAAAATAATATATTTTAGCATTGCTTCTGTGCTTGCTTGATCCTTACACACAATCATTTGCTTTGATCATGTCATCCATCTTGAAGCACGTACCCTAACTTAAATATTCCCTTTTCTGTCTCATATACTTCCAGGAAATTGCAGATTTGTGACCCTCTTTTCATTTCCAGTCCTCTATCCAAAACTATATAGCAACTGGATGACATAAGCATATAATTGGGAGGCAAGCTATAAATGCTGATTTATAGTGCTCCGAAAATGAAGCCCTTGCCTGATTAATTTCACTGTGCTTTCTAAATAATGCCACAAAACAAATTTCTTTTTGAAATGGCCTTTCTAAATGTCATGGCTCCATATAATGAGGCTTTTAGTAGAAAATTATTGTTGATGGTCTGAGTAAATACTCAGATAGCCTTGTAATGCTTACACATTACAGTGTAAGCAAAAGGTCACAGATATTTAGTGTGACTATATCTTGTTTTAAATGTCCTTAATCTGGTACTCCCAAGACAGCTTGGTGCCTATCCTCTGGAACAAGGTTCTCTCTAAGATGCAGTTGGCCTTCACTCTGCCGTTGTTTAGATGAGCTGTGAATACCTAGTTTTTCACCCAGCCCTTTGACGAGGGACAGTGAGATCCTTTGTTTTATCATACTTTCCATGTTTTTCTTTATTTTTATGGTTTATTGTAATGCCTTTGATCGTTGGGATCGCCCTATGTTCATTCAGGCCTGAGTGCATACAAATTAATGTTTATTATTAAATTATTATAATCCCATTATCTCAGCTAGCAGAAAATGATGGAATTTTAGTCCAATACATTAGAATTATAAGCAGAATCAATATAAACAACACTATTAGTTAAGAACATTTTTAACGATTCAGGATTATTCCCCCCCCCCCCACTATTATGTGGCCTGTGGTATAATAGAAATGAGACTCAACCATGAAGTCTTTTTCAGGATAGTTTGCGGTTTTGCCTTAGAATAAGTTATATGATAAAATAATCAATTAAAACTAAACCTAAAGATATTTAGGAGCTATAAAGAAAGTGCTTCTTTAAACACTGTAAAATAAAACTGGAGATGAGAGGACAACCACCACTCGTAACATTCTTAAACAGGAAGATAAGATAAATAAGATTTGTTGTGGGCATACATGGAAGATAAATCTCCCTGTGGCTTAGACCAGGTTGGGTAACTATAGCAACTTTATGATCTGTGGACTTCAATTCCCAAAATTCCTGTGTCACCATGGATGTTTCAAGAATTCTGGGAAGTCCACAAGTCATAAAGTTGCCATAGTTGCCCACCTCTGACTTAGACTGTTGTTTTTCAACCTTGACATTGTTGAGGAATTTTGGGAGTTGAAGTCCACAAATTTTCAAACTGCCAAGGTTGAGAAACACGGGCTTAGACATTTGGGTGCAGTTATAATAGTAGCATTTTAAAAGCTCTCAATCCAGAAGGCAAGCTTGAACTCAGAGGATTAGTTTAGGAACTGTTGTGCCTGTGGAATTACTTGCAATTCTCGACTACACCTGAAGCTTATATTTTGCAATTTCTGAAAAGCAATTGTCCAATAAGTGGTGTAATGATGCCAGAAACGCCCACACCTTTTTGATTTTATTTTATTTGGTTGCTTTCGGGTAATAGGCAGTACATGGCATGTTCAAATGAAACCAGCTGGACTAGTTTTTCTAATTATGTTTCTCCAGGGTTGTCATCGCCTGTAGGTTAAGACCTGGAACGAAGATATCAGGATAATCCTAAAGTTTGCAACTCTTAAAACAGTAACAAGGTCTTACAGAGCCTTCTGATTTAATATCAAACCCACATTATACTTATAGTTTGGGGATCAATAAATTGCTCTGAAGTATTGTCTGTTTCTATCCTGATATGTATGTTCTCTTTTCAAGATCAGATTCAGTGTCTGGGAAATAACCCAACCACATTTGTGTCATGTGAACTCTTTAATTCAAATGTATAAAACACCTGAAATATGAGTATAAAAATAAAACAGTACTCTCCCCCAACACACATTTGTAGGTTGCACAGAAATGTCTGATTCAGCAAAATGAAGTAGATGTAAGAATTCCAGCTATGTGGGTGATGTGGACCACAAACCACACCTGTAGCATCTTTAACCACACTAAGCAGAGTAGAGCTACAGAGGTAGAGTGGAGGATTTCATTTTATTCTTCAGAATAATCACATTGTCATACAGAAAAATGGGTTTAGTAAGTACGAACATGAAGAATATGGAGATTTGTCATTTCACTGGTCAATAGAGCACAGATTTGTTCTTCAAGATGATCTAAAACTAGCATGACAGTGACTCATTTAAGCAAATCTTTATTACTTGTCCCATACAGACTCTGGAAAGCAATAAAATAAATATGTTTTGTGAACTACAGTAGCCCCCTGCTAATTTGTTCAGATATATTGAAGCTGAAACAGGCAGCCCAAAGTACTATATACTAGTTCCACTGAATGAGTGGCTCTTTTTCTGATAAATAGAATTGTCTATATATGAGCAGTATTTACTGTAATGGGATTAGAAACAGTTTTTTGATAAATCACATCTTTTTGTCAATACACTAAAAAAGCCATATAAGTTCTTAGCGGGAGGAGCAGAGAGAAAATCTGATTCATAGAAGAGAAAAACAAAGCACTGTGTTTATTCATAGAAAGGATGACGTGATAGCTTGGCAGTACATTAATAAACATAAGCTACCTGCTGCAACTAGTTAGATACTCAGAGCATTTAAGAGGAACTAATACAGTCAAGGTTAACACACAAAATCAGAGGAGCAAACCCATGTGCCAGTAGACCAGTTTTTCTCAACCTTGGCAACTTTTCGATGTGTGGACTTCAACTCCCAAAATTCTCCAGCTAGCAACTCTAGCTGGAGAATTCTGGGAGTTGAAGTCCACACATCGTAAAGTTGCCAAGGTTGAGAAACACTGCAGTAGACACTCCCATCTACAAATTAATATCTGAGAAGTAAACATAAGTATCTCTTAGCCTTCATCTTCTTCTAGGTCAGTACATCCATAACTGTTACTTCACTTCACATCATCTTCCCCTCAATATTAGTAGAAAACGCTATCTATAATACACAGGGTGAAGGTCTGGATTTAATTTCAGATGGACTGGTGCTACTATTAGTTGGAATTGAGTTGGTTGGTCAGTGGATCAGGATAGATAATGGTCTTCACTGCTGCCGTTCCAAACTACTGCCGAAAACAGCTGCTTCATTATGAAGTTGTAAAATAATGTGGTTAATTTGTTGCCCTGAATACCCTCTTATGTTAGCTGGTAGGCCAACTGGAAAATTAGTAGTAAGTGTTCATCATCATGCCTGAGGCATTGAGTACTCTTGGGTTAGATTTGAGTATTTGGTATGTAAATGAAGATTTGCAAATCATTTCGAAAAATAAAAAAGACCATATTAGAAAAACCATCAGATGTTCAGGCAAAGAGATCACTGTCCCAGACACTGGCAAAAATATGAAACTGTTTGGTACACAAGTAGATGTTTGGGCAACCAGTGTGAGTGTATGATTTCAATATCTGCAAGAATAAGGACTCAAAACCACACTGGGAGGCTTGATTGAATTCTTCATGGCTTTGATGGTATATTTAAAAAGCAAACCTATATGGAAAAAAAGTGCCTGAGCACATTTAGCATTCTGAAATATGCTACTAGTTGTTAGATGAACAGTTCAAAACTCTTAATTTGAGCTAATCTACTTTTACAATCTATTTTTCTGCCTGTGATGATTCTCACTTTATTGGCTATATTTTTCCACTGTTAAATGGAAAATTGTGACTTAATAGAAGAGGCAAATCACCTTAAAATTTCCTTCAAGTCAACTTCAGTACCGGTGAGGAAAGACAGTCTGTAGTTTTCTTGGCAACAATATGCTATTTCCTTTTTCTGGATGCTTTCTCAAATCCACAGCCTGCTATTTCCATGTGACCTCCCCAAAAATATATTGGATCCAGTCCAGATTACCTTTTTGCTATCAGCCAAGTTCAACTAGTTGCTGCCAATAATTTGTTACTAATAAATCATTTGGTGAACAGATTTCAGCAGTTACACTGTAATAAGCTATTGTGTTAAAGCTATATAGTCTTCAATAAGACTGAATATCCTTTCCAAATGATAGCTTTTTTAAAAAAAAATACACCTTTCTTTTTTGCAGATTATTATAGGAGAGTTCTATCGGATCCACTGCCTGAAGGAGAAATCTCGGTCTTTTATCCAGAACCCATACATTGCAGCATTATACAAGCAAGTGGGCTGCTTTGCATTTGGCTGTGCTATCAGTCAGTCCTTTACTGATATTGCCAAAGTGTCGGTGGGACGCCTGAGACCTAATTTCATTGCAGTCTGTACGCCAGACTTTACAAAAATCAACTGCTCCCAGGGTTATATACAAGAATATCAGTGCCTTAATCCTGATGAAAGCAAAGTCCAGGAAGCAAGGTAAGAGTCTTTTTTTTCCAACTCAACCAAAATGATGTCCTTTTGTCTATGTAGATTTCATAAATCTTGCTAAAAAAATAATATGTGGAAGAAGAACGCAAAAGGATATTAACATTGTTGGGAAATCAAAAGTAAAAGTAAAAAGTAAAAGTAAAAAAGCAATTAAGAAGAGGTGTGACTGATGTATTGAAAGAAGTTATTTTCATAAAAGCATAGAATATAATTGTCAAAGGCTAGCTGAAAGATCATCTGCCCACGGTGAGAACACATGACTATATAGGTTTTTTTTGTTTATCTCTATTAATGCTGTACTGGAAACTGGAGAAAGGGAGTAGTCATTCCATGCATAGTCAGGATTTTTTTTATCATTAGATAGGATTACAGATACCAGTTTAATTCAACTGTAAAAATGAATTGGACAGACTCTCTTAGGAAGACACCATATGTGAATCTACACAGCATACTAAATTCATATTATACTCTCTGTAAGAGGAAGTGTGCTTCCTCACACTGGGTACAGCGATGATTGCATTGTTTCAGTTTTCTACTTCTCAAGAGTACGTGAATGGATTTCATAGGAAGATTGGATAGCAATTGCACTTAGACTTATACACCGTCCCATTGTGTTTTGCTGCACTCTCTGGGCGGTTTACAGAGCTAGCTTATTTCCCCCAACAATCTGGGTCCTCATTTTACCAACCTTGGAAGGCTGAGGCAGTCTTGAGCCCTGTTAGGATCGAACTCCTGTCAATGGGCAGTTAGCCTGCAATATTGCATTCTAATCACTGCGCCACCACGGCTCACAATAGTTGTTTAGTAAAACCAAACAGGGATATTCAATCAATTATTGAACATTACCCAGAGTCACCTAGTTTGTGTATGGGGGTGTATAAATGGTTGCAATGACAAGTATTTGATTACTAGTTGTCCTTTTGTTTTATACTACACATAAATCAGTTAACAAAATATTTCTGCTGTCTCTGTAACAATTATTCAATCTTGAATTAATAGTTACAAATGAATTTGGGTAGAATAAAGAGTTTTAGTTCTGTGGATTTTTCACCTTAAGAGATGATAAAGCAGAGTAAACGACCATTTATTCAAATAACAGAGGGAATACAATGCTTCATATCTTTTCTTTTTCAGGAAATCATTTTTCTCTGGACATGCTTCCTTCTCACTCTATACCATGCTTTATTTGGTGGTAAGTCTAAAGTTATTTTACTTAGCAAATCATGTGTAATCTCTCTTTCTCTCAGATTTATAATGGGAAATGAATGAATATTATGAACCAGAAAAAGTTAAAAAAAATCACTAGTATATATATTTCATGTAATAGAATCATAGATTAAAGCTTTATTTATTACAACCTAGGATATGACTTCAAAGGCTTGTCTCTTAATCCTAGTTTACACAGTCAAATTCCTATATGGGGTTGTTTATGTAAGAATAAATCCATGTTAAAAAACCCCGTTATTATGAAGAAGCATAGCCACAGTAATTCAGATTCTACTAGTTCATAGAATATATGGTTGAAACTAACTTGACTTTTACAAGTTCATGCATCTGCATACAAAATTGCTTGGAAAATGCAGCAGTGTAAACATGAAGAAATGCAGTCATGTGAACAATGTTATTTTGGCTTCCAGCCATCATTTCCATGTAAAACAATGTGGCACGAATCCTGCAATACTGGTTTCTCTTTTTACGTTTAAGAGTTTCTGATAGTTGTTTTGTATCCAGCCAATGTTAGATTCAAATAAGGGTCATAGAGGTTTTATCTAGCAGATCCAAAATTCAAGTTGTATGATAGTGTTAGGAAGGACTGAAATACTGGAAGATCTCTGAATTTCAGTGATAGACTACCTCTAGTTTGATGGTCCAAAAATAATGTTGTTTGTTCATGAATGTGGTACAAGTGCTTGCTATCAAAAGGGGTAGACGTGAGGTAGATAAATCACTATGTTTTGAAATTAAAAAATAGCAAAAGCTATATTAAGAATGTATTGGACAGAATGGAACAAGAGTTACTGAAGAAGAATTCAATAACCCTACACAGAATATATCAATTGATAGCCCAGATTAGCTGGTTGATGCACTTAAAAAAGAACACCACATCTCTGTTCAGGAAGAATAATAAAACAAACCCATGTGGCAAAGTTATGTACTCCCTCCCCCATGTGTCAGCCTCACTAGGTAGATCAGACCAGAAAATCAACTCCACTGGAAAGATGGCAGAGATTGAGATTAGCTATAGTAACAGGACTTTGTGAGATTGTGCTGCACTTCCTCTTCCTTATAGTCCAGTGAATTCGGAAGGCATCTGCCTGAGATACTTTCGAATGTTATCTCATTCTGGATTTAAAAATGTTTTACCCTTTGTTGCTTTAGCAGTGGTCATCTTCCTTAGGGTGTCCAGCCTTGGCAACTTTAAGTTTTATGGACTTCAAGTCTTGGTTGTCTGGGGAATTCTAGGAGTTGAAGTCCACAAGTCTTAAAGTTGTCAGGGTTGGACACATCTGCTCTGTACCGTAACACCTTGATTAAATGATCAGTAGTGACCTGATTAAAACAATAACTCTGATTAATGGCAAATATATTATTGAAACTTTACCCCCTCTTTCTCCCACCATGGTGTTCTATATAATAACAACATGTTCTCCTTTCCTATAGCTGCTGCAGGACCACTAACCACAAAGAAACAGATTGGCATTAGAACTGTAGTTAGGCCCAGAATCTACTTCCCATGAGGCAATTAAATAAAAATCCACTCAAAATTGCCATGTTCTGCTTTGATATCTAGAACTTGGTTAAGTCTCATGCACACCCAAAATTTCAGTATGGAACACTATAAAAACTTGCCTTAGATATAAACAATTGTTTAGTAACGTTAGGAACACAAGAAAGGCTGTATGTTTTTTTTCCCTACACTGTAGAGGAGAATATTTGGATAGAATAAATGAATGAATGAATTTGTTTTCAATTAGAGTTCTCTTTTAATTCTGAAAGAGAGACTCTACTTTTTAATAATTTTAATATATTAACTGGATGCAAGAATGTAATACATTAACTAGATTCTGCTCCTAGTGAAACAGCCTTGTTGGCTATCTAGCCAGCATTAAAACAAATTCAGGTTAACTAATACTACCCATGAACTGTGGTTGGTCAGTCTTGATTATCAACTGTCATTTATTAGCTCAGAACAATTGTTAAAGAAGTAGGGATAATTTCAAGCTTACAGGAAAAGTAGGGACACTTTGGGGAATGAAAATAACAGCTCTTTATTTTAATTTTAAAAATATAGTTGTAGCCTAGAGGAGCAATTCAGCCTCTTGTCTGCATCAGACAAAACTTGAATCCTCTGAAAGATCACTAAAAATTCTTTGCTTCCAAGAGTGGCTGCACCCACATTTTGTGTCCAAAATGGGCCAGAGTGTGAAATGGGTACAGAAGTACAATCCTTGAAATGGGTCCATTGCTTTGAATGTCATGCATTCCTCAGATTTAAAGAAGACTTGGAATGCTTGGAAATCCTTATCTGCCTGGCTATGGTTACAACAGCATCAAGAGCACAGAACACAGCGAGAGCAAAGGAAAAAAAAAAAAGGGCGCAAAATGTACGCCCTTGCACATACTTCATTTCATCAGAAAACATAATGAGATAATGTTAGGCTGCTTATCTGGCATTTGCATACATTGAGTGAAAATTATAATTATCTCTTTCATTAGGCGAAAAGGGGGGAAAAAAAATAAAAACCTTCCTTTACCCAGAAGCACTCCAGGAAGCAGGGCAGGTGGATTGACTTGCCTACATAGTTTCACTCAAAATTTCTGGGTCTGGCCTTGTTTTTCTTTGTCAATGAAAAATGGCTCTGCCCTTCCTTTCCTCTGCTTGTTATGCGAAAGTGCTTCCTGGCTGGAAGTTAGCTGGGTAAAACTCCTGAAAGAAACCTTGCATAGGTCAATTATGGGTGGAGCAGCCCTAAGGTCTTGGGAAGGAAGAGGGAGAGATTTAATGAGTGATTTGTGATTAAAATATAACATGGGAAAGGCCCTTTTTCCCCCCTTTTGAGACTTTCCAAAGATCTGTAGGCCCCATATCTGTCATATTCTTAGATATGAAATAGGAATGGGGGTACCAAGGAGAGATGCAGACTTGAACGTATGAAAACATTAAATATTTCTATGTATAGGCCTTTCTTATTACATTTCCTTCTTGTTGCTGCCTGAAAAGATAAATTAAGACAACTCCCTGCAGTTCTTCCTCCTCCTTTCGCCTTTCCTCTTTAAGTTGGTAGTAATCTTTGAAATTTAATTACCATACATCCAGGCTGTTTGATAGTCTGTGACTATGTGAATTTATTTGCTCACGTTTTCCTCTCACTTTTTTCCCCCTGTAAGGATTTCAAAATTACTCCGTAAACATTTATCCCATTTCCTCTCTGCAATGTTAAAATAACATGGCCAATGAATTGGAGGGACGAGCATGCAAGGCAAAAGCAGTGAAAACTTGATTTTATTCCCAGCAATGCATAGATGGAGTGTTTGTATTTGGCTTTTAGTTATTAGCAATGAGGCTCATCTCTTGGACATTTGGATAAAGGATTTATGTAACTCATCACCACTATCATTGCTGGGACAGCCTTGCATGTAAAGAATGGTTGGAAGACAAATCTTTATTTAAAAACATTATTTCTTCAAGAAATAAAGAGTATATTGACCCTCATTTCTAATTTCCTTAACTAGAGTAATGGAGAATAGTCCTGACAGCTTCTGCAAAGCCACATTGTATTGAATACTTTTTGTTTAAAGGGTTAGATAATCCAACAGTAGGGTATGTAGAAAAGGCCATCTTAATGTGACATAGCAGAGGCACGCAGGTCGCAATCTTCTAGTCAGGAGGGCATGGTGTTTTTCTATTCAAATCATAATAATCTCTAGATATAGATGTGCTGGGGTATGCAGATTTTATGAAAATATAAAATTTATTGTTTGCAGTCTTCAGTCCCTTTTTAGTGCAACGCTCTATCTCATCCTTAAGAGTATACTCAGAATTGTTTTGTTTGTTCATTTTTTTCCCACTTGTTTAATCAGAAGAATCTAATGGTCCTTCCGAGAACTGGAGTGGGAAGAAGAGTTTTTAAAACTTGGCTTTGCACATCAAATTAAATTACGATTTTTTAAAACAATGCCTTGCTTTAAAAAAACCCAAAATATCTGGGTGCAAACACAATGCTAAGTCATAAACCATGTTTGCAAACCACAGTGCCTAAGTCTAGACATTGTACAAAGTGAAAATCGGTCTATACCTGGTCTGCACAATTCATCAAGGTGAAAGAGCCACATTGATAAACTAAAAACCCTCAAGAGTCAGAAAGAAACACTGGAAATGTCAATCAGCTGTTCTGTCGCTAATGGAGGAGCAGGAACATTGAAGTTAGCAGTGGTGGCTCTAAATTTATTACTTCAAAAAAATTGGTGGGTCGCACAAGGTTGCTTGGCAAGCTGTGTGCAGCCTACAAGACATATGTTGTGAGGCCTCATCTATATTATGGATTAGCACATTGTAGGAACCAAGTAACTGTACAGTGGCTATGTAACAATCTCACTGGGGGAAAAAGTCTGATAAAAGTTTAATAAGAGCAAATAGCTATTTGAAGAATCGCATTGGATTTATGAACGTGAGATTGCCATTGCTAGTATCTAAAGGGTCCTAGGAGGATGAAGCTTTGATTTGAACTGGTATCAGGCTGAGTGTACCTGACAAGGTTGAAGATCTATAAATACTTTCACACTGTACTGATCAGCCAAGACAGCAGCACATTTCATGGAAGCGTAGCTGTTTGTGAAATGTACCCCTTAATTTAATTCAGCCCTGGAAATCTCCAGAGCAAATCCTGGAATTGCTGCCAGTGGAAATAGGTCGGTAAGAAAATAGATGCAAGGAAGTTTTAAGATTCACCTTTGGTTTAAATTGGTTGCTCTCGGTTTGGATTTTTTTAAAAAAAAATAATG
Organism: Protobothrops mucrosquamatus; assembly: GCF_001527695.2. NCBI lineage: Eukaryota > Metazoa > Chordata > Lepidosauria > Squamata > Viperidae > Protobothrops > Protobothrops mucrosquamatus. Next base: position 661,390 of record NW_015386646.1, on the reverse strand, counting down.
GCATGCTCAAACAAGTATTCTATTGCTGCTGTACTGGGGTCTGTCTTTGCATGTTTTGTCTCATACAAAAGTGTTGCTAAACGCTTTCCTCCCTCCTCCCTATTATAGTACATATAATCAAGGCCCTTGCTGGTTTTGAATCTGCTGAGAACTTTCTGGCCCAGCTGATCATACTGTATAATTAAATACAACCTGTTCTGCTACTTTCATTTGTTAGAATTTTGAAAAAAATAAAACTTGAAGTGCTGACTAAAGGCAAACCTTCCCAAAAGATGCTAATTTTCCTTCGTTCTCAAAGTGAGCCACTATTGAGGGCATTTTCTTTAAATAATTATTTTGTCTACATTCTAGACCTCCAGGGAATGGGTCAAGAAATTTGCTAAGGTTGCTGGTTGTGGCTGTTTTTTTACAATTCCACCAAGTTTAAAACTGTGTTCCCTAGAACATTTGATGCATTAGAATTTTTAAAGCTTCTACAGTTATAAACTCATATTTGGTTCCTGTTAAATTTTTAAAATTCAAAAAAATGTTTGCATTTAGTTTGAGGATTCAGATTTTGCCTCTGCTATTCAATCCATGTTTAGAGCAGATGAAATGTTATGTGATACATGTAATATACCAGAGTTTGTATAATAGCTGGCATATTACATATGTATATGTAAAGGTTTAGAGAAAATATGACAGTGGTCTCTAATCCATACTTAATAATATAGAATATATGAAGTGGTCTCAAAAACACTGATTTTTAAAAAGATTTTCCAAATAGCGATGCTTTTTTAAAATAGATATAAGCAAATGCCTGTATATCTGAATACGGTTTGTTGTTGTTATAAGACAGCATCTCAGGCACATACTTTTAACATGTTGGTCTATTGTTATGTGGAAATAAATTAGCCTTTATTGTCTGTGAATATAGAACCAAGCCCTGATTAATTTGTTCTCCTTTGGGCTGCACATCTCATGACATCCATATAAAAAGAGTTGAGAAATAATGCAGACTAGCAGATAATTCATTCCTTTCTTTGATCAGTGGGGATTTTTTTTTAAAGATACAGTGTTGTTGCTAAGGAGACACTGGCATCATGTACTTTTTGCACTTGGACCTTTAAAATTCATTTTGGGTGCATGGATTTTGCATTATCATGGTAGAAAAACAATAGTCCAAAACTAAAAGGTGACATTATCTGATAAAGTTAGCTATTTTTGCAGAAATTTCATGCCAGAATGTCTATATTAAACTTGTAAATAGGTGCATCAGAAATATTTGGCTAATAGACTTCTATGTCTGGTGCTTTGAAATGGAAACTATATTTCTAAACTCAAGAGCAGAACAATGATTGAAGAATCAGGTGTAGTGGTTCCCCATGATGGGTTCAATATAAGCCAGCTTTGTTAACCTGATGCCCTTTAGCTCTGTTGGGAATTAGCTCCAGGTTGTAAGCCTTATACTTTTCTTACAGAGAATAATATATAAATTTCATTTTCAGAGGCATCATTGAATAAATATGATAACTTTATTATGTGACTATTATTTATACATATGAAAGAATGTTACATTGTGCCTTTATATAAATCAGTAGTTCTGCAGTGAGTTCAAAATCTCAACTTCTGTAGATTTACCTCAGAAAGGAGGAAAAAAGTTAGAACAGGGTTGGGTAACCAGAAGTCCCAGGACCACATAACCCTTGATCCCCTCCCCTCTTTTTCAGCACCAAGTTCCCCTTGCTGATAATTGCCCCACAGTTAAATGCCCTTTTTTAGTGGAGCAAAAAGAAGAAATTAATATAATCCCCAGTTGGATATAACAAAGTTGATAAAATAAAATAAAGAGAAAAAAGAAAATCCCCTCAACATTTTAGGTTATGTCCATAGATATAATGAGATCCTACCATTGTGGTATTTAGCATGCTCAACAATTAGAAATATGACAAATTATCAGTAGGTTGCCTACCCCTATGTTAGAATTTGTTGGACCAAAGTTTACTTTACCCTTAATGTCCTGCTTGTTCTGATACAACTATGCCAGTCTTCAAACACTACATATTCACTTTGTCTTCCTTAACATCAATTATTGTCTTAATGTTTGCCAGAGTTTTGCTATTTAGTATAACTCAAGTATATAATGTTGCCCACAGAGACCATGCATGCTCCAACAGTTTGAAAATAGTTTGCTTTCTTATGTAGCCCTGCTGACATATATTTAATTGTGCCATGATGAATTAGGAAATCAACTCTCATATACCTTTAATATTTAATAGTTGAATTTCTAGGATTGTTTGATATTTATTCTTAGCTACCAGAACAGACCTAAAATTATATTTCAGTAGGATAATGGCCAATGTATTATTAATTAGATAAACCTTGGTGACTGATTTCAAAGCACAAATTCAAAAAAGGAAATATTTTAGTCTTCCCCTCTTGCATTTTTCTGACTGATCTGAGCCTGGCCAAATTCCGGTACTCACTCATTTGTAAGATGTTAATCTTTGCTATGATTCATAAAAAGCTATGAATCAATTTTATAACCACATTTCAATTAATCAAGTAGTACTTGTTATTTACAAAAACAACATTACCTTGTAGGTTAAGCCACCCCATCAGCCTCATCACTAATTTTGTGTGTGTGTGTGTGTGTGTGTGTGTGTGTGTGTGTGTGTGTGTGATGTGATGGTTTAGAATACAATGTAATGTTTTTGGAGATAAATAAAAAGACATATAAAGTACTATTTGACTAATTGAAATGTTGTTATAAGAGATATATATATTCAGTTATCAAATCAGAGGAGGATGTGCAGTTTGGGTTGAGTTCCTCCATCCCTCCATCCTTCTTAGCGATTCCAATAGCACAAAGTCATCTCCGTTTAGTGATATGGAGTATCTAAAAATGCTTTTGCTCAGCCAAGACAAATAAGCAAAAAGTTAATCTGACGTGCACAAGCTTCAGAACATATGTCTTCACTAATACTACTGTAAATAGCAAAAAATGACATTTAGGTAGTGAATTTAGAAACAGAGTTTGGGTTACAGCCTGGAATGAGCAGCATTTTTTATATACAATTATATTCCGAAAAGTACAAATATAAGGAACTATTAATAGCTTTCTCCTGCTGTTCTGTAACTTGCTGAAGAAACACGGATACCTCATTTTTATTTGCTTAGGATCTTTGGCTGACCACAGTCTATTCCCGCTGACATCACTGGAAGTCCCCTGGCAATGGCGGTACTGCATATTCCCCCAGAGCTGTTGGTTATGTGGTGTTGCAGCTGTTGCCAGAATTTAATACTTATATGGTTTTTCAGCAACTCTTGCACCCGATGGTCACCGGGTCAATGCTTTCTTCCCTCCCTCTTTGGTTTTGTCACACTTTTCTAGTCCACGCTATTGGAGGCTGTTTTTCCCATGGCTGTCCATTGGTCTGTCGCTGTAGTTGTTCAATGTTTTGTTACTATCCAAACACCACCTTGGCGCCTCTATAAACCTCCTATGACTGAGTTGGAGACTTTACTAAAAAACCATATATAATTCGCTATAAAAACAACTTTAGTATTTTTTTTTAAAAAAATAAAGATTTGTTTTCTTTAGCTTGGTTTCACTTTATAATGAGAGCTTTTAAGAAATAAGGATAGGATGGCAATGTCAAAATGGATCATGAATGAGATGGGGGACGATTTGGTTAGCAGGAACCCAATTAATTAACCCTTCATGTTTAGTATAAAGCCTTGGAGAAACCTGCTGTTTTTACAGCATTTGATCACAAGAAAATTAGATACAGATTGTAGCCAGAATTCATCTTTGATAAAGCCAGCTTCTGTTTCTGTTTTCCTAGGAGGGCTTTTTGCAAATTTGTTACCATGTCATATTTTGAGACATATCTGAAAAATGATTGGGAATTTGATTCTATGGGTAACCACTCCTATATAATATAACTATATAATATAACAAAAATATTGGTTACAAGCCAGACATTATCTTTTCATCAGAAAAGGGTATGCATATACTTATTAAAATGTTAACATTCATCTTAAAGCTTAATTTTAAAAGACATGTCAAGGGTAAAAATTTCACTGGCTTTAGTTTACTATTTCAGAGCCCTTCAGTAGCAAAATTGCCCTTATTGGTGGAATACTGTTGTTCTATTAATCTAAAATGTAGGTAGGGCCTCCCACCTTAGAACACAATTCTGGGTGGCTCAAATAACGGTAAAACCAAGAATGAGTAAAAACCATTTTAAAAAAAAACTCATTTCGGCCATTCTCCTCTGATGCCTCCACCTTCAGTTTTCTATCTTACCTATCCTAGTGCCAGGGGGCATATCCAGTTTTTTACAGCCTTCTCAAAGGAGAAAAGGGTGAAGATCTGAGGGCTCCACAAGGAAAGGAATTTCCTAGGGTATAGCTGTTACAAAAAATCACGCTTCCTAGGTCCCACTAGACGGTAACGTTTCAGGGAAGGGCTTTTAATGAACTGTTCCCATTTTCCAGCAATAGTAGGTTGCTCTTCTTTGTTCCAATGCCCCCCAAACAGTTGTAACATATTAGGTAAAAATGGGATTCAGACACTGGGCTTCTTAGCCTGGTCAACCTGTCTGACTTTATCAGTCAGACATGTACACCTGATCTGGGTTATTGCTAGAAAAAGTTTCAAGCATTTTCTTCATACTCACTTTCTTACAGTGATAATGTGCTCGTAATCATACTAACATTATCAAAGAAGAACAAGATCTAATGTAGGGCTGAAAATAACTTTTCAGTTTGAGAATGCATGTTATTCATAGGATGCCACACAATTGGACCCATTGTGTTGATAGAAATAATTCAGGGGGAGGGTATTTGGGGGCAATTGTGGGCAACTCCGCTCTAGAGATATGGAACACTTTCATTAATCTAGGACAACCCCCGGTCTGTGGACCAATACCGGCCCACGGCATGCCAGCAACTGGTCCGCACAAATAAGCAAAGCCCCATCCACGGGATGCAGGCAGCATACAAAACCACGCCCCCTCCGGTCCGCAGAAAAACCTCTCTCTACGGAACCAGTCCCTGTGGGTATAATTTTTGGGTGTGTGTGGAATTTAAAGTCTTCCCATCTAAGTTTATCACCTAGATCAGAGGTCCCCAACCTTTTGGGCACCTCTGATCTAGGAGATAAACTTAGATGGGAAGGCTTTAAATTCCACACACACCCAAGAATTATACCCACTGTGTTCAGCCATAGATACTTTGATCAGGACTGGATATGAGCTAGATTTTACCCACAGAATACAGAAAATTGTATCAAATGAGCATTCTTCTAAATAAGGTTTGAGAGGCTGGGTTTCAACACGTGTGCTTGGGATTCAGGGAAGGGATCCCTAGTCACAAAAAGCAAGTGCAGCCTCAAAATTTAACCATGCCGTTCAGTAATTATGTCCTGGCAAAGAATCTGATTGCATGTCATGTTTAGGGAATCAGAAACTCTTGTTGGATATTTTCTTATTCATCTTAAGCTTCAGCAAATATGCAGGACTTTTTATGCACTCTTGTAGGTGTAACGTAACAGTTCAATTCCTTCAATCAATATTACAGCTCAGATCCTACACAGGACATTTTCTGTGACCTTGTCACATCCCATTCCTTGCTTCCTATGCACAGGAAGGCAGTAGTTGATGGGGTATTCAGTCAGGCCTACATTCTCCACACCCTGACTTTTGGGTTGGGTCAGCTACCAGCTTCTTTGATTTGTGAGTAGACGTCTATGTGTTTCCTGCAGCCTCTTTCCTTTTTTTGCCTCCCTGGTTCCCACAGGAACCTGGGAAATAGGCTGTGCCCTCATCTTTTGAGAGGAAACTGGATCAGGATAAGTGGGGAGGGACAAGGCAGGGGACAAGTGCCCATTTGACCTCATTCAGCTACTTCATCTCGGGTCACACCCTCAGTTTTCATCTGAGTATATGTCTGTGCATATTTATAAGTTTCTGCTCCACCTCAGCAGCAAAAATGTCATTTTTCACTCTAAATTTTATGTTTAAGAAGCCTCAAAGTCAAATTCACAAAGCAACTCTACAGAACTTGAATTTCAGGCAAAACTAGAAAAGGGGTGAAAATCAAACATATGACTTCACAATGTTAGAAACTACACAGTGGAAGTATTTTAAGATACCCAGCAGCCAGTTTTGAAAGAGCTTTGTTGATTTTAACAGAGCACAGAAAAAGGGAAGCCAAAAGGATTAGGGCACCTTTCTTATGAAGAAGTTCTTAAGTGTGGGATATTTAATCCAAGAGGAAAAATGACAAAAGGGAAATATTATAATCTGGAAAAAGTGAGATAGTATCCTTGTAATTATTAGAATGAGACTCAGGGTTACTCAGTAAAGTTTATTAGAATCGATCCAGGGAAGACAACATAATTTGCTATACACAGTTTGAACTTTCAGATTTTTAATCTAAATTGGAGGCGGATGAAATGTGGCTCTGGAAAACAATTCCCCCCTAAAGAGAAATTAACCTTCATAAAGATTGGGAGAGCCTGTCATCTTCCAGATATTGCTGACTACAGTTCCCAGCAACCATGGCTCACATAACCCAGAACTGAGAACTCCCTGAGTTAAAGAGTTGTTTGCCAGGTGATGTGATACTTAGTGGCATAGATACTCTCACACAGAAAATGAAAAAAAAAATATTATCAGTCTTGTATTTTTGTTCATCTGTATCGGCTTTCTCCAATGTTACACTTGCTAGGTTCAATGAGAGTTGCAGTCTAGTATGCCCAAAATGCAATACTGCAGGTCGGGTAAATGAAATCAGTAGCAAGATGAAATCGGTACCCCAGTATTTAGTATTAGCTTCTGTACAGAGAGAACTGGCTTAAGTTGAAGAGGGTTGCCCAGAAGTTGATTTGTCCACCGTCATTAGCGTAGCACTGAACCTGGATTTTGGTAGCTTCATACTGGGGAAGGTTGACAGTGTCATTTGTTTTGAGAACAGTATCATTGTGCTTTTCTGTTGCTTTCTTTGTTATTACAGTTGTACCTGCAAGCCAGATTTACTTGGAAAGGAGCCCGCCTGCTGCGCCCCTTGCTGCAGTTCACACTGATCATGATGGCATTTTACACAGGACTTTCTCGTGTGTCGGACCACAAACATCACCCCACAGATGTACTGGCAGGCTTTACACAAGGAGCCCTGGTGGCATATTGTATAGTAAGTCCTTCTACATTACCAGCTTATTATTTCAATAAATATCTGTAAATGTTACTTGTAACAAAACTGTACTCTGTTCCATAGTAGAGACTGCAACAGGTCTCCATTTAACTTAAAGCAAACATGAATTGTAGTATGGCACATAAAACAAACATTACTATTTAAGCACCATATATAAGGATTTTATCTCCATCACAGTGTGTGGAATATATATCCAACAGAGAGACACTGCTAGCGAGACACTTGGTTTGTTTGTGTATGTAGAAGATTTTTTATACTACACTACATCTGAGAATCTCAGTAAAACACTAACAATCTAAGCAGTAAAATAAACTAAACAGTAATAACACTTAGAAACGGAATAGATTAAAATCTGCAAACAAGGAAGTGACCAACAAGATTTCTTAAAATATTTCTAAGATAAATACACAAAGCTGGAAGAACCGGGACATTATAACAGGTTTTACATAATAATAAAGTTAGCTCTTGGCAAATGTTCCTAGACAGGATTTTTCCATCTGCTAGATATTGTCTTTCTTATCTCTGATCAAGATGGTACCTGGAAGCGAGCTATAGCATATGGGCTTATCATTTGAGCATGCTTGTGTAAGGAAAAGTGTTCTTTTTGACACCTACATTGCAAGTTGTTTTATGCTTTTAAAAGTGTCTGCCACCATACACTTGAAGAGATCTTACAGGTGGAGTCTTTCAAAATAGGCTTTTGTAATACTGCTTTTCTCTATGTAAATCAAGGATGCATTTTTAAAACGTGAAATCTATTTAATTTAAATTAAATTTTACTTCATTAATTAAATGCAATTAACATAATTACTTCCTATGAATTTGACATTAAATTAAAATTGTAATTCAGATGCAACTTTTGGAAGAGCTCAGAGCCACTCTTGTGGCTTTTGGAAGCTTGACGTGACTTCCAGGTACTACAGCCCTCCTATAAAGAAACTTGAAAGCCTTGGATTCACATTCTCGCAAAGTGTTGATTAGGTTTTGGCAATTGGTTTACTTAAATTTGTTGAAATGTTAAACTTATAGCAGAGTGCATCATTTAAAGTGATGAAATATTGAAATTGGATTTTTGTTTTGTCCAGTCTAAATGTTATATGTTTGTGTTAATGTGGGATAAGCCTACTTGTATTATGAAATCAGTCATCATAAGCTATAGAACTTGTTACTGTAAGACGAGAAAAAGGGCTATAGGATTTTAATACACTGGTTATAGTCTTGAGTGTCAGCCGAGAAGCAAAGGTGATGTTGTGTGCATCAGGATGACATGATGCAGATTATGTACTTACATCATGACACATCCAATGTCAGTTTGTTATTATCGCTTCTACCAGACATCTGTGGTTACAGGGCATTGATATCTGGGACACTGGCACTGCAATATGCTAAGAAATTGTTCTGGCCCACAGGCAGGTTTCATACTAGATACCCTGATTAATACTTCTGCCAACTAAATTTGGAATAATAGACAGCATCCCAGTCTTAGAAGCTCATGATGGATTGCATGGGGAGAGACATCTGGATACTATCAAACAGCAGTTATGTACGTGGAAGTGAAAGAGACTCCGAAGTTTAGCACAGACTGAAAAACAATATACTGTTTTTTGAAGATTGGTATAAATATCATTATAACAATATAACAGAGTTGGAAGGGACCTTGGAGATCTACTAGTCCAAACCCTGCTCAAGCAGGAGGCCCTATATCATTTCAGACAAATGGTTATCCAGTCTCTTTTTCAAAGCCTTCAGTTGATGGAGCACCCACATCGTCTGAAGGCAAGCATTGGTTAATTGCTCTCACCATTAGGAAAGTTCTCCTTAGTTCTAGGTTGCTTCTCTCCTTGGTTAGTTTCCAACCATTGTTTCTTGTCTTACCTTTTGGTGCTTTGTAAAATAGTTTGACCCCCTTGTCTTTGTAGAAGCCCTTCAAATATTGGAGCAGTAGTATCATGTCCCCCTGGTCCTTTTCATTAGACTAGACATACCTAGTTCCTGTAACCATTCTTCATATGTTTTAGTCTCTAGTCCCTTAATCATCTTTGTTGCTTTTCTCTGCACTCTTTCCAGAGTCTCAATATCTTTTTTTTATGTCATTGCGACCAAAACTGGATGCAATTTTCCAAGTGTGGTCTGACCGAGTATTATAAAGTGATATTAGCACTTCACATTGATATTATCCCTTTGTTAATGCAGCCTAGGACTGCATTGGCTTTTTTGGCAGTTGCAGCACACTACTGGCTCATATTTAAGTGATTGTCCAGTAAGACTCCAAGATCTCTCTTGCACTTACTGCTTACTGTTGAGCCAAGAATGGGCCCGGGGAAAGGGAGGAGGTTTACTTATCAGTAGATTGGATTACGTTGGCCTAGGTAAAGCCAAGCAAGAAAGGGAAAGGCACTCTTAAACCAAGAAAACAAATGTGGGTTTTCTGTATATAATGCTGGGGAAATGAAAATATATAAATGCCAAGTGACCTCTAGCCTTTCAGGTGTAATGTACAATGCTGAAACTCATGTGAAACAGCTGTTTTCTGCATTTCCCTCCAAAGGCATGTTTAGTGTTTGAAAAAAAGAAAAATAAAAAGCTTTATTTGAATTTGGGCCAAACTGGGCATATTACCAGCATAGCTTATTTTATTTATTTATTTATTCATTCATTCATCAAGTTAATATCTCATGAAAAAGTGACTCTGAGCAGAGTTGAATAAAAGCCATAAAACAGTATTATATAACAAACAATTATTATCCAAAATTGTGATTATACACTAAGAGGAGGACAGCAGATGTCAACAACAACGGAGCCTCAGTACGTAGCTGGGGCCCTGGGGCCCCAGGGCTGCTGGCATAACCAGATTTTGAGGGCCTTCCTTTCGGAAAATCAACAGGGAGCCAGCCTCATTTTGGGGACAGGATGTTTCATAAAAGGCCCATATCCTGGGTCCCACTCTGTAGCTCCCAGCAGATGGGACCCATAGCATACCTCTTCTGCTGAATCTGATGGGACAGGCAGATGTAATTGGGGAGAGGGGTCCCGCAAACAACTTGGCCCCATGCATAATTCACATAAGTGAATCCATAAATGATTACAATGGCTTTTTTCCCCTTCTTGTTTCCTAAAAGATTAAACACTTTTGAAAGCTTCTGAATATTTTCTCTCTTTCCTTCACCCCTCTCGTGTGCCATATAGGCAGAGCAACTTTGCTGAATGAAACTTGTTTGGTTTGGTTTTTTTTCTGTAGCTGCTTTGAGCAGGAAATAAGGGGGCTAATGAAGTAGCATTTTATGCCATGATGTTTTTTAGGTCTGCTGTATAGAAGTCTACCACTTATTTGATTAATTGGTTTCACTGTTGAACTACATTTATTATTAAAAAAGGTTCCCCCCAACAATTGAAATTTAACTTCCTGTTACAAAATCAGTTATTCTATATCCTAAGGCAGGAATGGGGATTCTTTTCAATTTTGGGAGTTGAAGTTCCCAAGTCATAAAGGGGCCATAGTTCCCCACCTCTGTCCTAAGAAGTGAGGAAAGAGAGATATTGCATTTCATGAAGTATCCTTTCAAATATTTGAAAAATACATTATATCTCTCAGTTTTTTTTCTTATCAAACTAATATGTATTGCTTTTCCAACCATTCTTCCATTAACTCAGCTTCTAGTTCCCTGAAATTATCTCTTTAAATATTCAATTTCTTCCCAGACACAACAATCCAGAAATGATTTGATTCCCATTTTCCATAGCTATTTATGAGGGAATGCAGTTGTGTAAGCATTCACATCATGTTTGTATTTGATAGCATTGTATATGTCATTGAACTAATTTCAGGCTTTTTCGTTTGTTTTTTAAAAAGAGTGAGCCAGGATGTGTTCATATGACACACTTAATCAAGAACTCCGATTAACAAATGTGTACATACTCCTCCTCTTTCTGTGTTAATTCTTTCACCTCTGGGGTTTATCGTGTTAACTAAGAGCTGAAGAACCACCATTTTGCCTTTATGAATCTGGAATTTGTAACTAGGGGTTGTTATAATCCTATACTTAATAGATGTAAGGCCACACTTGGAATACTGCATCCAGTTTTGGTCACCACGATGTAAAAAAGATGTTGAGACTCTAGAAAGAGTACAGAGAAGAGCAACAAAGATGATTAGGGGACTGGAGGCTAAAGCATATAAGGAACAGTTGGTGGAATTGGTATGTCTAGTTTAATGAAGAGAAGTACGAGGGGGGACATGATAGCAGTGTTCCAATATCTCAGGAGCTGCCACAAAGAAGAGGGAGTCAAGCTATTTTCCAAAGCACCTGAAGGCAGGACAAGAAGCAACGGATGGAAACTAATCAAGGAGAGAAGCAACCTAGAACTAAGGAGAAACTTCCTGACAGTTAGAACAATTAACCAATGGAACAACCTGCCTCCAGAAGCGGTGAATGCTCCAACACTGGAAGTTTTTAAGAAGAGACTAGACAGCCATTTGTCCGAAATGGTATAGGGCAGTGGTAGGCAACCTCGGCTCTTTTATGACTCATGGACTTCAACTCCTCTGGGAGTTGAAGTCCATGAGTCATAAAAGAGCCGAGGTTGCCTACCCCTGGTATAGGGTTACCTGCCTGAGCAGGGGGTTGGATTTGATGACCTCAAAGATCCCTTCCAACTTTATTATTATTATTATTAGATACCCAATTGTCTTATAGATGGGGAACAGAGGCTTATGACTCCTTATCAGTATCACTGTAGACACCAAATTTGGAGTATCATGAAAAAGCGGCAATTTTTAAAATTTTCTCATAGTTTTGTTCTCTGCCCTAGATGAAGCATAGAATTCAAGATGTATCGAATTATTGATGATCTCATGGCACAGAAGTGAACAACTTTAGGCAGACAATAGAAGAGATGGACAGTTTCACTGTTTCCTGTGCAGTGACAAGTTACAAATCCAACATACTTTTCCTGAACAGTTAACAGATGGCCTGGTTTACCGAGGCAGAAGAGGGTTTGGCTGCTTTGCCTTGACTTTCCTGTGACGAGGTAGAGGCAGGAGGAAACAGCTGTCTGCTCAAGCACATGGATGGCTCTTTCCTTTTTCACCCCAATCATTTTTACCCTGCCAGCTCCTCTTCTATATGCATAAGGCCTGAGCCAGGATACGGAGAAAGCATTTATCACCATTTGCCCAGCCTTGCAACGACAGGCATGACCAAAGAAAAGGAAACTGAGAAGAGGGATGGTCAGCAATTTTCTAGGGCCTCCCATGATTTCATGGCTACAGAATATGCCAGTCATTCAGTTGTTGCAGGAGTAATATTTTATTCATATATTTATTTGATTTATGTGCCACCTATCTCATCAGTGTTTATGTTTCTTTATTCATGCCTTAAATGGATTTCTCTGGTTTCAGATTGTATCTCTGCCCTTGGTCTGATTTATCTTCTATATAATAGAATTATACAGAATTATAATTACAATATTTTTAATTCTAACTAAGAGTGAGACCCACGTACAGAACTGGCTATCATGTTTTTTCCCCTCCTATTGCTAAAAGTCTGTACAGCCAAACTACTTCTTGCTTGCCCTGTTTTTATTCTCTTTCTCTCTCCCTGCTCCCAGTCTGAAACTGATACACAAAATGTTTCACAGAAAAAGATTTATGAACTCGAGAACTTTCTATTTTTCTAAAGCAGTAAAGTAAAATCTGACACTCTTAATTGTCTCATTGCCAATGTTGGACATTGGCAGTCTGGTGTCATCCAGATATATGGGGTTACTATTCCATAACCTTTTGTGATAGGGTGGATTTGATGGAAAATAGCTTTTGTGTTGTTTATAATAGATTTGTTCTGGTTGTTGTTCTTGTTCAGCTGGATAGAGAATCAGACCCATGCCTTGAACTGGATCTTTCATTGATGATCCCATCACCTTAAGAATTTTGTTGTTTATGCTACAGTGCCCGGCTGCACTGTGCCCATCTAGTTTACTTTTATTTAGCTGCTTTTGCTAAACACGACTCGGCGGAAAATCAGGCGGCGGCTTGGGAAGCAGCCGCTGCCGCGGCACTGGACCGAGTCGTGCCTTTGCGGCCTCTGACCCGGCGTAGATCTCAACTGGCTCCTTCGTTTACGGAGGAGCTAAGAGAAATGAAACGCCGGAAAAGACGCCTAGAGAGCAGTTGGAGGGCTAGCCGAACCGAATCCGACCGAGCACAGGTAAGGGTTCATATTAGATCCTACCTTGTGGCGATGAGGGTGGCGAGGTCTAATTACTATTCCACCCTCATTGCGTCATCAGATAACCGCCCGGCCTCCCTCTTCAGG
>NW_015386646.1:531829-646281 GCF_001527695.2 Protobothrops mucrosquamatus | reverse complement strand
GTCTGGCCTAGGGATTTTTAGCGGGGTTTTTTAAGGGTATTTTAAGGATAATTTTAATGATCGGCCTTCTTAAATATTTCCTTTTAATTCGGTTTTTAATATAGATATCATTGTATTTGTATTGTGGTTTTTATGAGGCTGTTAGCCGCCCTGAGTCCCATGAGGAGAAGGGCGGGGTACAAATTAAATTAATAAATAATAAATAAATTAATAAAATAATAAATAAACTAACCCCCTCCCCAAACAGCAAAAACTAAAATTACATCCAGACTGAATTATTTGAGTTATCTTCTAAAGTAAAAAATAAATAGATTCTTTCCACTTTGGATTTCTAGCATGTTTTGGAAGAACAAGTCAAGAATCCTGATATAAACAGCTTGGTGGTAAACTCTTGGCTTGTGAACCATTTTAACAGCAGGAGCTATGAGACAATAGTTTCTTTTCACTGAAAAAATCAAAGGTCTGATTTTATCATTTATAAGGCTTTAATAGTAGGAAAAATGAAAGGAAAAAGAAAATGATAGCCAGCAGCAAGGAGGATAGATACAATTACATTGGCAATGAGTACACTGTTGGGAAACCTGAAAGAACAGGTCAGGGACAGACTGTTATGGAGAAAATCTATCTATGTGGTAGGTAAGAATTAAAAACAATGATGGCATGTAATCAGTCCATCCATCCATCCATCAGTCAATCACATGAAAATCAGTCTCTATGCACCTATTGCTAAGCCAATAAATAGGATACGGGTCTAGTGATTTATTATTTGTTGTATAATGTTTTTCCGCAAGAAAGTTGTGATGTCCTAGCATTTGAATTTGTCTCATTGGTATTCAAACACTCTAGTATTAGGTGGAATTGATTGATTAATTTCCCAACTGAAAAACAAAAACAATATAATATTTGTATTTCAGCAGCTGAAACATACTTGAATTCTCTGTAACATAAATATGCTGAGAATTGCTAAAATCAAAATACATTTTACATTCAGTTTTAGCAGACGGTATTACTCATGTAGTTACAAAATGAGGGACGGTCAGGCTTCTGGCCATCTTAGGCTATTTTCAGGTATTGTCTTAAGTATTCTTGACCCAATACAAGTTTTTGAAATATCTACTTATTTCAAATGACTTTGTACAGCAAATGTTTATGGTGAAGAGCACCTTCCACAAGAAATGGAAGTCCAATCGAAAGTACCTTGTGGATTTATCTTATGTTTTTTGCGTTCCGCATAACAAAGCATGAACTTTTCTAACCTTGGAAGGTCATGTTTTATGGTTTCTGTATGGGTCTGTATAACCTCAAGTCTTCACTAAAGCGCAAAATACAGTTTAAAAAAGAATTAATGCTATTGCTACCCAGAATCTAATTTAAAGCCACACAAACCATGAACTGCAGAACAAAGGCTAAGGAAGCCAGGATGATACCCCATCCATCATTTACTTATTTATAAAATTTGGAACAAATAGAATCTAATCTCTCCTTTGGTCATTTACATTGCATTATCACCATTCCTCCTGCCACAGATTGATCTGCCATGGAGTTTTCAATATATAATGTGGATATACCTGACATAGACTGAAGTCTTGGCAGGCCTTCAGCTGTTTACTGCAAAAAAGCTACAGGAGCATTTGATCTGGAATATAAATTGCAATAGTACTTAGACTTATATGCTACTCCATATTGCTTTACAGACTCTCTGGGCGGTTTACAGTGTTAGCATATTGCCCCCAACAACCTGAATTTTCATTTTACTGACTTTGGAAAGATGGAAAGCTGAATTAACTTTGAGCTCTGTCAGGATGTGGGCAAAGTTTGCTACAATACTGCATTCTAGCCACTTCCCCACCAGGGCTTTTTCAGTTGTGTACATACAGTACATACATAAAGTACAGTTGTGTTATAATTTGAATGAAATTTACCCTTTCCAATTACAAATCTAGAGAAAATAAAATATGCCAACAGCAAAAGAAGTAAATAGGACAATAAAGAGCATTATTACCAAGGTTCTCTTTAGAAGTTACCAATAAGTGAGAGTTGCTTACTCTTTGAATATTTGCTTACACCAACTTCAATTCATGCTCTAATCCAGTGGTGTCAAACTCGCCACATTACGTGATGTATTGTGACATATCACGATTTTTTTCCATCGCCAGCAATGGGGTGGACGCGGTTTCGCCATGACGCATCCGGCCTGTGGGCCAGCAGTTTGACACCCCTGCTCTAACCGCTTTAGGAAGAAACAGAGTGCAGATCTAGCAGAGTTCTCTAGCACAAGCAACGTGAATGAATGGCAGGATATATAAATACTGTATACATACAGCATACAGGCTAATGAAAGTAAGTAGGCAGGTGTGGTCATGATTATGTAAGTGCTTTGATTTCAATAGAATTTAGTCAGAGCTAACTTTTGTGAGTAACTATGAGTTGTTCACAGACCTTTTTCTTTCAGGGTTTCTCTGCCAGTGAGTAAACTCCTATGCTATCTTTAGTAGCATTTAGAATATTGTGAAAAAAACATTTCTTAAAAGCCAAAGGGAAAAGGTTCTGGAAGGCCAATTTGACTTAATTTCAAACAAATGAGTTTTAGGGTGACAATGAGGAAGAAAGAACCCCAAACGATCTTACAATCTAACTATAATTTTTGCTTGTATTACCTCTTTTTCACAACAAAGTTTAATTCCTCAGTGAAGTAACTATGCTTCAGTGCAATATTTAGTTGCAGAAATATTATAAGACCATTAGAAGTCTCAATTTAACATTTGTATCCCATAAAATGAATCATTTCTTAAATCTGTAATGTGCTTGGTGACTTCTCACTCTGGGAAGGCATTAAATGATATTTTGCTGGCATACTGAGGATGGCAGAGCTTGGACCTAGTCCTGAAAGAAGTTATATAATCTGAACAAAACTGACTCTTCCTGTCTTATTATACTTCAGTCAATCTTGTATGCCATGTTTTAATATGTATCGTATAAGTCATCGTCATTTCTCTGATTATAGCTTCTGATCCTTTATTAACCTCACAGTATTTGATGAGCAATATCAGTCTAATTCTCCCACAAATTAGAAAGTAGAAAAAGGTCTATTTTCAGCAGAAGTGTATAAATAAGTACACACGTGCATCCATATGACGAGGTTTTTGATAACTGGAATATTACTGTATAAGAGAGATTAACTGCATTCTGCCGTTCACAGAACCAGGCGCTGTCTGGATCTCTTCCTTTCTGGCCTCAAAATAATATTTTGCAAGAGAAAAAGCACGCCCATTATGTTCGCCTGATAAGATGTTCAACTGCTATATTTGAGGAGGATGTTAAAGTTTCCTCTCTGGGATTTTTCATTGTGTGGCTGCCTCTGTGAATAGCTAAACGAAGACTTTTTCACATCCGTAACAGTGCTTACCTCATTGGCTATTTCAGGGAAAAGTAGCTGGGAATCTCTCTTAATGCTGTCCCATAAATACTGAACAGTCATCCTGAGTAAATGTTAATATATTAATGGAGAGGAAAAGACGATGAAGAAGAGGAAGGAGAGGGGAGAGGAAAGTGGAGAAACATCAGACTAGTCCCTGACTAATAATTGCAGAGAACTGACTCTTAAGGAAAATTTATTAATAGCAGTTTGGATTACCAGAAGGAGTGCGACCGGCATGATTTTGTGTGATGATTTAGAAAATTAAAGCTGAAATTGGACTACTTTGACATTACCAAACCCTTTCCCCCCCCCAATTCCTTACTTTAGTACATTCTCTGCCTAGGTATTTCAATACAGCAAAGTAGAATAGTAAATTATATTCTGAAAAAAGGCTAATCCGATAAAATAAAAATAAAAATCAAGAATGAAAAAGGATATTCTCATAAATAAGGGAGCAATGTTGAATTTAGTTGCCAGAATGTATTTTCTGTGTATTTTTGTGTGTAGGTGTCTTGCTTGTTCTCTGTTACACGAATTCAGTTCTCCGACGTAACTGGGGACTGTTGTCTTCTGAACAGCTATTTTAGCCTCTTCTAACAAGGTTCACTTCGCACAACTGGAATGTACCAGGCTGTGGATTTTTTATTTTTTTTTGCAGTATCATCACTTTAGCAATGAGAGACTTAACTAAAGCCAAATGCAGTAGGAGTAAAACTTGTAAAACCTCATTTAAAATATATTTATTTTTATTGACAGGTATTTTATGTCTCGGACCTCTTCAAGCAGAAAACCAAGGTGTTGCAGCCTCCTCCCATCCGGAGGGAGATATTATCACCTGTGGACATCATTGACAGGAACAACCATCACAACATGGTGTAGACATTTGATGTCTTTTTATTATTATTTTTTATTTTATTTTTTGCAAAATGACTGCTGACAGCAACTACCTGCTGCTCTCAATCTCATCTGACAGTAGAATGTAGGGAGAGACTTTTGCCTGACCGCAAGGTCTTACTCTGTGGCCTTTTTACTCTTTACAACATTTGCATAAAATGGATGTTGTTCAGCCAAGTCGGAGGCAACAATCACAAAACAAGTCAACACATGCAGGAATTTCTAAATGTGCAATTGGCTGAGTGTTCATGTTGTAGTGAATGCTAAATTGTTCATACTGTAATGAACACTAAATAATTGTTAGGAAACTGGCCATCTCTGTTTTCTTTGCTTTTCCATCCTTCCTTCCTTCCTTCCTTCCTTCCTTCCTTCCTATGAAGATTTGTGATTTTCTGTTAGGAAAATGGGACAGGGATGTAGAGAGACAAACCCTCACTAACTAAATTATAGCACTATGTACAAGAAATAAGCACTGACATCGATTGTGGTCACTTTTTAAGGATAATCTCTTATATATATCTATATATTTTGGGTTCTTTCCATTCCATACTGTGATTTACTTTGGTTTAGATGAAGCATGCCCTGTAAAATATTAGAAAATATTTTTTTTCCTATTGTACATTCCCCTGAACAATAATACCACTTTCTATCTGCTAAGACATAAACAAATTGACTTGGTAAACAGAACCCAGCTGACTCCCCTGATTGTAAGATTCATTCAGTATTTGCTCTTGCAAGTGATACATCTCTAAATATTGGACAATAGATAGGATTAATTAAACTATAGGACATTTAAGATATCCAGAATTCTGAAATTTTTAATAGGTATTTTCCATAATCCTGTTTGGTATCTCTGGCCCACATTTACCCAATGGCCCAATAAATCTTCCATCCACTACCACTAATGGTGGAACTGTATTTTGAACAGTCCCTGCTCATAAAAAAATATTTTGTGTGGACAGTCTTGTTGATGTACATTAGCACTATGAGGTCTGGGGTTGAAACTCAGAACACTAATCCTCCAAGCGGGTGACGGACTGCTGGGCAGAGCCGTCTTATCCTGATATTCAGTTAAAGCTCTTCTTGAATTTCCCATGCCCTGAAGAAAACTGGAGATTTGTAGCTATTCATTATACGCATTTCCTCCATTGTATTGCTCTTAGGGTGAGCTGGATCACAATTCCCATTATGATTGACAGAGCTGGATGAAATGGAGGGAGTTGTAAAATATGCATTGAGGGCACCAGGTTGGGGTGCAGCTCTCAAGAAAACCAAGGGCAGGCAATGAGAGATAGCAGTACTAATTTCTAGCCTTTGAGAGGAAATTCGGAAAGACAGGTGTTTAAATTTTGTTTTAAGAAAGACTGAGCAGGCTAACTAAGCAGACCGGCCTTTGCACATCTTTGCCATGCAAAATCCGTCCTATCATTTCAATTCTAGCAAGCTATGTTTTTATATATATAAATATATATAAATATATAAATATTATATAAATAATGTATAAAACATTACAAATTAACTATGTAAAATATTATTTCCAAACAATGTTAGATATATCCACTATGATCATAAACTGTGTTTTGACCTGTGTTTATTTACATGTTGCTGCTTAAAAGGAAAGCATTGGTTTTAATTTTTTTTATATAGTCGATTAAAATATTGTAGTTCTTTGGTAGCAATATTTTAATGAAAATAACAACTAAAGACAATTATATAAAATTGTATTAAATTGTCTGTATTTTTGTAATGTTTCTTTCTCCTTTTTTGTAAAAAGAATACGCAAGACTTTTTGTAGAGTACAGAATTAAAGTTTGTATTTGCAAAAATATTGCTGTATAAATGTGCTTTATAGAAAGAATAACAATTTCTTGGGAAAATAACTTTTTCCCCTCCTGTCAAGGGCTACATTCTTAGGAGCTGCTTGCCTTGTGCAGGGGGCAGATGTTGATGGTGGAATTGTTAAGAGCTGGGAAAATCAGGAAATTGGCAGTTCAGATGAGTATAAAGATTTATTGCAAGCTTCAGCTCTCTGCAAGAATCTGATCAGTTGGCGGTCAAGGGAAATGAGCAAGAGAAAAGAGGCATTCAAGGTGGGCTGGACTTAGATTTCTTGCGGGTGCACAGGGACTCATGACTTATGATGCGTTTGACCCCTCCTCCAGGGTCAGCCTGGTCATCTACAGGATTAGAGCAATGGGACATATTAGATCCAATGAGGCAGGATCTATTCTGTCTCTTTTTGGCAGAAAAAGATCTGCTTTTCTTTCTTAGTTACTGTAATCCACCCCTTTATCTCTTCCTTCCTCCCAATCCTGCAGCCAGACAGAAAAGGAATAAGGCTGGGACATTCATTCTTAACTGAGATTCGAATTGAGCAGCTGTGAAATCATTCTGAGGGTCCCTTAAAGCCTTAGGGCTGCAGATTCTCCACCCTTGCTTTACATTAATCGTGGATCAGAAAAATACAATTACTGGTTAAAATATTTTTTGCTTGTTTGTTTAAATCAAGATACCTATGTCTCAATGCTAATGAAAAGGTGTAATCTAATTATTGCCTTTTCCAAAATTATTAACATGTTACTCCTGGTATTATCAAGGAAACACCCCAGCTTTCAACTTACTTCTTCCTGGAATACCTGCATACCAGTCCATTTTTTGGAAGACAAAAGCTTCAGATTACTCTGTGTCCAGATCAAACTTGCATGTTTTTTACTTCATGGACAAACCACCCAAATCCAGTTGTTCTTATGTACAGACACCACTTTGCCCATCCTCTTTCTCTGCATTTTTAGTGTTCTTGCTTGAGTAACAACATTTATGTAGCAAAAGTGGCGTCATAAACAGGAGTTATGAGTAGCCTTGGGGAAAGCATTGAACAAAAATTAGAAAAACAGAGGCATGGGTGTATTTGAAAGAGAGATAGATGGGGTGCCTGTTAGAGAAAAATGAAAAATAAGCGGAGGTCAAACTGGGTAAATTGATGGGAATAGAATAGTATGACTAAAATTCTGAACTGCAGGATTGTATTATTATTTTTAAAGGTAGTTCAGGAAGCAGAGTGGCTTGAATGTTGCCTGAGGATTAAATTAAGTCAACTCCAGTAATTACCATCCTAAAGTCTCATGACAGCAAGAGGGGCAATGAATAAAATAAATAAATAAATAAATGAAATCTAAGATCACATATATGTGCTAACCAAACATTAAATTGGCTGCAGGTCTATACTGTTTGGCTCCAATCTGTGACAATACAATTTTGAATTAACAAATGAAATCAATGGTGTTCTGTAGGACAGGTATTCGATTCAAAGTTAGAATGGCCTTAGAAATAGTGATTTTACCTGTACACACATTGCTGTTGTACCATTCCCATAGTCATGTGATCTCAATATTTGGACATTTGGTAACAGCTCACATTTATGACTAGTTGAAGTATCCTGCGGTCATGTGGTCACAATTTTCAATCCTTTTTGTCAATTTCCTGCAAAAAACACCCATTGGGGAATCTGGATTCACTTAATGACTATATGATTCACTTAACAAACATGATTTGCTTAACAGTCCTTCACAATCATTATAAAAATTGTAAAATCAGGTCCAGCTTGGTTTTCAACCCCAACAGCGTATGACAGAGGTTTCAGTGTCAGTTGTGGTAAATCAAGGACTGCCTGTATTACATTTGAAATAGAAACTATACAATCATTGGCCAGAAACAGTACAATGTACTCTGTCTACTCTAAGCTAAAAGCAAATCAAAGTGAATTTCATTTAGGTATTATCAGTCATTATTGGAGTTCACATGAAATTGTTACTTGGTCAGTAAAGAAAAGGGAGTTTTAAAGAAGACCACCAAGCACCAGACTCTAAACAGTGGCAACTGCCACAAATAATACCACAAGCTTGATGATTTACCCAGTTCTAAATACAGTCTGATATTAAGCAATTATATGTTGTTATCAGCATCTAAGAAAATGTCAGTTATGATTTTGCAGCCTCCAAATACAGTAAAGCAGTATGTCCAATCTCTATAATTTGAACATATAAAATGGAAATAGTCATGGGATTATACTATTTTTTTTATTTCCCAAAGAATTTGCCACCCAGGAAGTTTGGTTTGGCATTAATTTACATGTTAGATTTGTGGCAGCATCTGTATTAAAACTGTAAATTGAAAACTACTTGTGGTTTGAATTGAAATCTGAAAGAAACAGAAGCATGAAGAGCAGACAATACAGAGAACTCCCAATTTCCTAAAAGGATGAAGAATAGTTTAAAAATGAATAATTCAGAGAATCTCAAATGTTATGATGCCATAACCCTCTAAAATGAAATACGCCTCCCTGAATAAAACTAATTATTTCATAGGGAACAAGGCATGGCCAAAAAAGAAAAAAAAACCTAGATTTACAGTTAAAATTTAATCTATGCAGGTAATCCTCAATTTATGGTCACAACTGAGCCCAAAATTTGCATTGCTAAGCAAGACAGTTGTTAAATGAGTGTTGTCCCATTTTATGACCTTTCTTGCCATAGTTGTTAAGTGAATCATTGCAGTTGTTAAGTTAGTAACATGGTTGTTAAATGAATCTGGCTTCCCCATTGGCTTTGCTTGTCAGAAAGTAGCAAAAGGTGATCACATGACCCTGGGACACTGCAACTGACATAAATACATGCCAGTTGCCAAGCGTCTGAATTTTAATCATGTGACCATGGGGAGGCTGCAACAGTCATGCATGTGAAAAATGATCAGAAGTCATTGGTGTTGTAACATTGAATGCTCACTAAACAAATGGTTGTAAGTCAAGACCACCTCTACTGTATATCTCAAGGGTTCCCATATTTCACAGAATCGCAGCCATTTGTTTACATAACGCGAGGAACAAATCCTGGAGGGATTTTTGTCAATATGCACATTTTAACTATGCAAGCAAAGGAGAAGAAGAGCTGGCTAAACTCACCCCACTTTTGTCAGAACTTGTTTCCACAGCCAAAAAAGGGGAGCAAAACTCAGAGCATGTTTTGACAGTAGTCCCATGGGATCAGATTTTAGAAAGTATGAATCCCTTCTAAATTGTCCATAACCCTGATCCACAGTTTGAGAATACCAGATGCAGTTGGCTTCATGCTCTGATGCTCAGTTTCCTAAAAGCTTCTCGGTGGTCACCTATTTGAAACCTGACACAGCGGGACTCTTTTTAAATTCTTAGATGCCTTCATTGCCATTCATCCATACATTCTCTTAATAAAAACAGTAAACTGAGAAAAAGCTGAAACCCAAGTTATGAAATACGATCTGCCAATGGATTTAGAGGGTTGAATAAATCCCATGGATGCTAACTTCTATATAAATTTTCAGCGTTACAATCTCTATCACCGCAATGGAGTTACACTTATGGAATGAAATAATAAGCAGAGTATTCCATACTGAGCTATGTGGAAATATCAGGGGCCTGGGCTAGGGCTTTACAGAATGGCAGCTGGGTTTATGGGGAAGGACTGTGCTTGCAGTGGGAATGGGTAGAAATTGATATAATTCAGCAGAATTTGGAG
This sequence comes from Protobothrops mucrosquamatus, assembly GCF_001527695.2. NCBI lineage: Eukaryota > Metazoa > Chordata > Lepidosauria > Squamata > Viperidae > Protobothrops > Protobothrops mucrosquamatus. The sequence goes on along the minus strand of NW_015386646.1, from coordinate 636,420 downwards.
TGTCAATAAAGGAGAATATTTGTAGCTTGAAATGAGAGGTCCCTGGTGCTCTACGAGATTTGTTGTTTTCTTGCAGGTATTTCATTACTCAAATTAGCACTGCAGATGTTACATAGTTTAGGTAATGAAATGTCTGCAGGAAAACAACAGGCTCAGAGAGCACCAAGCACCCTCAGATTTGGAGTGGATTTGATTTTTCCACTGTTGTCCATCCATTTTTTTCATCAGGTACTGGGTCTTATATTAATTTTTGCTCATAAGAATGCAATAAGGGCTTATTTTCCTGTTAGGTCTTATTTTGGGGAAAATACAGTACTAAATGCATTTGTCTGGCTGCCGATCTTAAATGGGGCTTATTTTGGGGGTAGGGCTTATATTACGAGCATCCTGAAAAATCATGCTGGGACTTATTTTCCAGTTGGGTCTTATTTTCAGGAAAACATGGTAGTGCAATTTTTTGCATTACAATACTTGAATTTTATATTGCATTATTGCTAGTAAAACAAGGTGTTTTTGGAGAAACTACTACTAGTAGTAGTAGTAATAGTAGTAATAACAGCATTGTTAGTAACATTAGAGAACAGCCATATTCTTTATGGTGGAGAAAATGTTTCATATCTGAATATTCCCCAATGGGAACACAGAAAATTTATCTCTACTTGTGCCAAATTACCCTCCTCCTGGCTTCTAATACATGCATTGTTCATCCCAAAGGTGCTTTTTGACGAGGCAACTGGACCTTCTTTTTTCTTGTGAAAAAGCACCTTTGGGACAACCATGACCTGGATGACTGAGAATCTCCATAGACAGGCATTGTTCATCTCTTCTTCACTGCTTACAATGGACTTCCAGATTTTCATAGTCAAAGCATTTACTCAGTTTCCTTATGTGGAAACATTTATATGATCCCATTTATATGCCCAAAGTTAAAATGCTCTAAACCGGGGGTGTCAAACTGCCGGCCCGCAGGCCAGTTGCATCATCATACAGAGGCCACGCCCACCCCAGCTCCGGCAATGCAAAAAAAGTCACGATGCATCGTGACGCATCATGTGAGATGGCAAGTTTGACAACTCTGCTCTAAACATTGTAGCTGAGCCTCAAAGAGGTGTTCTTTCATTTCCTTGATCATTTTGACTGTCCTTTTCTGTACTTATTCTAATCTTCTTCCTGCAGCCTAAAAACTGTGCACCTTCTTTTAGTGTGACCCACGAAATTGTTGTCTGTAAAGAATTGCAATATTGACTTGGTGGTATTTTTATCCTTTTTTTTTTAAATGACCCCAACATGGAATTCAGTTGCACACATGGAGCTGATCTTTTTATTGAGCTGGTATTTTTTACTTAGCTATTTGTGAAATGACTACACCTACTTTTCCCATCACATGATTCCTTGTTGATTTCCTTTTCTATCAATAACCTTGAAAATGTGCCGTGTTCTTAAATAAAAGTAAAGAAGTGAGCATGACGACCAAAGCTGGAGGAAATTAAAATGAACTTTAAAGCACTCTGTAAATACCTCTCCAGGAAGCTCCCCAAGAATCAGCAGATCCATTTGGAGTCAGAGCTGCTGGCTAATGATAGATTATGCCATTATCACTAAAGAGTTTCATCAATTGTTTACTTTTGCAAACAGGATTGTCACATCCTATACATCAGTCGCAGTTGCTTAAAAGTAAAAGAAAAAAGAAAAACTAAAGACTTTTAATGCCCTTTTGGCCCTGTTAAGCAGAGCAAAGGCTAACATCTGGCATACTTCTAAGAAGAGAAAAATATTTTTAAGATAGTTTAAAAATAATAATAATAAAAATAATAAAAGGACAAAAGGTTAGTTGTAAATAATTCAAAGGGCGAGTTAGTTGTAATATTAAAAAAAAAGAATAGGAAAATGACAGCCCCCAAAATAATAATAATAATAATAATAATAATAATAATAATAATAATTATTATTATTATTATTATTATTATTATTATTATTATTATTATTATTATTATTATTATTATTATTATTATTATTATTATTATTAATTAAACTTACATGCTGTTCAACTCCCAATGACTATGGGCAATTTATGATTATGTATGTAAGCGTGTAAAAACAGAGAACAAGACAAAAGAACAATGGAAGAAAAAAAACCAACCAGAAGAGAATAAGGAAAAAGGCAACAGTCATCTTCCGAAAGACCTACCGTAGGTAAAGAGCCAGGATTTTAAGGTAAGGCCTTTTAAAACAGCAGGGTCTCCAATCTTTCCAGCGTTGTAGACTGGAGGCAGGGGAGGGAATGGTTCTGTGAACAGCGGACGAGTGCGCAAAAGCGCATGCCCGCCACTAGCACAAGTAAAGCTGCGTGCACAGACGCGTTCAACAGCCCCTTGTGCAGCCCAGTTCCAAATGGGCCATGGCCTGGGGGTTGGGGATCCTTGTTTTAAAATACAATAGGTTAGGAGCCATGCGAATCTTGGGGGGAGATCCTCATTCCAAAGGGCAGGCATCCCTCCAGAAAAGATGTGCTTCTGGGATCCAGGTGGAAGGCAATGTTTAATTTATGGAATGCAGAGCATGCTATCCCTGCCAGATTGAACCAGCTGGGTAGATACTAAGGGGGCAGGTGGCCCTTCAAGTAACCAGGCCATATGCCATGCAGGTACATGATTTCTTAAGGTAGGATTATGAAGGATGGAACTATATAACATAGGGATAAGCAATCCGGAGCTCTTCAGTGGTTTTGATTGTAATTCCCCATCAACAGCGAAGTCTGACATTAGGAAGGAACAATTCTATTTGCATCAAATCCTGATAATGCCAAAAATAATACCTGGGCAGTTGTAGCATCTGTGGTGGCACAGTGGTTAGAATGCCATATTGCAAGTTAACTCTGCCGACTGCCAGCAGTTCGATCCTGACCGGGTCAAGGTTGACTTAGCCTTCCATTCTTCCGAGGTCGGTAAAATGAGGACCCAGATTGTTGAGGGCAATAGGCTGACGCTGTAAACCACTTAGAGGTGGCTGTAAAGCACTACAAATTTATACATAAATCTAAGTGCTATTGCTATCATGCAAATCATGCATTATGAATTTGTGTCCCATCATCTGGTGGAAGTCCCTAAGTTACAGCATTTGTATAAGGAAGTCACATGTATATTTTATAATTTTCTCCATCTTGCTACTCTGCAGATGCCTATGGGAAGTTTGTAGATTTCCTCTATGGTACAATTTTACTTAGGCTACAAAGTCTCCCTTGTCTAAAATTGCACCATTACAAAGTTTGAACTGCACTTTCACTAAGGAATCTACAAATGCAAAACAAGATTCTCCTGTCACTGCAAACTTAGGATAATATATTACTATGTGCAAGAATATTAACCCAGTCAGCGTTCTTGCCTCTTGATGCTGTTGTTTGGGCCTAAATAGCAAATGACACAGCTCTCTTCAAGTGGCTTTGGCTAAAAATTATTGTTATGCAAACAGCTAAATATTATAAGTGGGCTCTATTCCACCCCAGATCACAGGGAACTTAGCAATCTTATACAGACATATCATTGCTTCATCTCATTTTGAACTGTCTACCTTAATAGGCAGCAGTTTTCTAAACTTTCAGACTGTTAACTTTCCCAGACATACTTAAGAGATGCAGACTGAACTGGCTATCTTTTGCATAGAAAATATAGGGATTGTCATTAAACATATGTTGTCAACAGCCTGTTTTCCACGGAAGTGATCTGGATGTGCAAGGAATGGGTGGGTGGATGGATAGACATTTCTGGGAAGGATCAGTGCAATGAAACCTCCATGCATCCTTCAGGCGGGGGGAAGAGAGAAATGTCCATAGGGTGACTGACTTTATTTATTAATTAAATTTCTATGCTGCCATGTCCTCTACAAGGTGACTCTGGGCAGCTTACAAATTATTGAACAAATCATTGACTTATTGAAATTATGCAGCGGTATAGTTTTGATAGTTTGGCAGCCAGCAGTGTGCTGCAGTTGCCAAAAAGGCCAACATAGTGCTGGGCTGCATTAACAGAGGGATAGAATCAAGATCACATGAAGTATTAATACTACTTTACAATGCCTTGGTAATGCCACACTTGGAACACTGCATCCAGTTTTAGTCATCACGATGTAAAAAAGATGTTGAGACTCTAGAAAGAGTACAGAGAAGAGCAACAAAGATGATTAGGGGATGGAGGCTAAAGCATATAAGGAACAGTTGCTGGAATTAGGTATGTCTAGTTTAATGAAGAGAAGGACGAGGGGTGACATGATAGCAGTGTTCCAATATCTCAGGGGCTGCCACAAAGAAGAGGGAGTCAAGCTATTTTCCAAGGCGCCTGAAGGCAGGACAAGAAGCAAAGGATGGAAACTAATCAAGGAGAGAAGCAACCTAGAACTAAGGAGAAACTTCCTGACAGTTAGAATAATTAACCAGTGGAACAACCTGCCTCCAGAAGTGGTGAATGCTCCAACACTGAAAGTTTTTAAGAAGAGACTGGACAGCCATTTGTCTGAAATGGTATAGGGTTTCCTGCCTGAGCAGGGGGTTGGACTAGATGACCTCCAAGGTCCCTTCCAACTTTATTATTATTATTATTATTATTATTATTATTATTATTATTATNAACTGTGGCAAGAAAGGTCGTAAAGGTCATATTATTCACTTAATAACTGCCTCACTTAGCAATAGAAATGTTGGGCTCAGTTGTGGTCGTAAGCTGAAAACTGCCTATATTTGAAAAAGCACCTTTATCAAGATGCTATTCAAAAAAAGTTGTAACAAGATCCCTCAGCAATTTCTTTTAACCCCCACCTCAGCTGCTGTTTGGCTGATTTTATGGCCAAATCCTCATTTGCCTCATTTTGAATTATTTTCAGGAGCAAGCTCTTTCTGCTTCATTCGATAGAAAAATTAGAAACCATTACTTTGATTTAAAGAATAAACCAGAAAACTTCAGTATGTTCATATTACTATGAAGCAGCACAGATCGGTCAGTAGCACAAGGGGCTGTATAAATATTTGTGTTATTATTCACAGTGAGCAAAATTAGTGAGCAAAAACATATGTGCAGAAAGGAGAAACAACAATAATGTTAATGAAGTCTATGAAACTGAATGTTGTGTTTCGAGGCATCTCTTTTTCATCAATACGTATTGTTCCAAGACTTCAACCGTTCATACTTACAAAATAATAAAATGTATTCATTATCTTTAAAATAATATCAACAATATGTATTTTATTGAGAAAGTGCTTTCGACTTTGTAAATTGGCTAAAATATTGCCACAGCTATATTAGAAATTAAGGAAATTTGTTTTCTCTTCCCTGTATCATATTTTATTTAAATACAAACTTTAGAGAAAAATACCTTAAGAACAAACTTTTAAAGTAGGTAAAAACTGTAGGAAAATATTTGATATATAATTTGGAAGTTTGTATAAATACAGAAGAGGAATATGTTTAATGTTTAAATATTCCTATTCAATATTGTTGAATAAATATTAAAAAATGTAAATGTTAGCTAAATGTTTTAAATATTTCACTTCTGTATTTATACAAACTTCCAAGTTATGTGTCAAGTATTTTTCTATAATTTCTACCTTTTTAAAAGTTTATTCTTATGACATTGTTTTTAATTTCATATTTATAGTTTAATATTTTAATCCAAACAAATATCTATATCTATATCTATATCTATATCTATATCTATATCTATATCTATATCTATCTGTCTATCTGTCTATCTGTCTATCTGTCTATCTGTCTATCTGTCTATCTGTCTATCTATCTATCTGTCTATCTGTCTATGTCTATATCATCTAGAAGTAATCTGTTAGGAAGTATTTTCGTGGGGTAATTAAAAAGGTAGAGCCCAAAGGTGAGCAGAATTATCTTTGATGCTATGTTCATTTTAAAAAAAAACTATGTTATTTATAATATGGATGTGCAGCACTTCAGTTCCAAAGCCAAGAAGATCTTTAGGAGCAGAGGTGTGGGCAAACAAACTGTACCTATCAACACCTTGTTTAAAAAGCTACATCTTTTCTTGGACTCACTCAGTGGTGTGTAAACCAGGAGAAAAAGTATGCCTGAGTTAAGGAAATGTTGACGATAGCACACTCATGCCTGCTCCAAGATGTAGCACTTCCTTACCATCTAAATGCCACAGATACACTGAAAGAAAACCTGGATGGGCTTCAGTTCTATGCCCCTGAAGTGAGGTGCATCAGCAGGAGTAGGAGTGGCAGCTCTTCTGCTCACTCTCTTCCTCTAAAGGGATGAATATGTCTGAACTCCAAAAATCCAGACCACTGGTAGATATGGCAATAAAGAGACACAGTACATAAAACTCTAACTCAGCGGTTCTCAACCTATGGGTCGCGACCCCATTTGGGGTCGATCGACCATTTCACGGGAGTCACCAAGCAAGGCTGTCCGCCATTTTTTCCCCCTTTTCCAGCGGGTGCCTTACCTCCCTTGAGCTGGGCCAGCTGGTGGTCGGCCTGCTCCGTCTCTGCCGCTTGCCAGCTACGCCTCAGCCGGCGCAGGGGGCGGAACCACATATGCGCGGTGCTCCCGGGCAGGGAAAGTCCTCGACTTACGACCAGTTGGGTAGTCCTCAACTTACGACCGGTTTAGTCCTCGACTTACAACTGGTTTAGTCCTCGACGTATGACCGGTTGGGGGTCGCGCCATTAAAAAGATTGAGAACCACTGCTCTAACTGATGATGACGATGTTATCCATTCAGTCCTGTGCGACTCTTGGTGATTCTATGGGCCAGGTCTCTCCACGTCTTCCGATCTTGCACTACTTCTTTGCGTTGTTCTATTGTCTGGCTGATGTCAGCGTTGATGGTGAAAACTCTAACTATTGGCTGCCAACTGCCCCATACAATCAGACTTGGGGAAGGCATGGGACATGGAGTCAACACCAAAGGTGATCCTGTCAGGCCCTCTGCGCTTACAAACGTTACAGTATCTGCCTTGCACCCATAACATTTTTTTCCACTGATCCCTACCTAATGCTGCTATCTAATGCCTGCAAGCACAGAGTGATTTTAATTCCTCATTGTGCCAAAGAATATAGCAGATTAATTAGAGCAATAAAATTATATCCAAATCCAATTTCCATTAAAAAATATTGAAGACATTTGTGCTCTGCTGTGGGAAATATTCATTGGTAATGAGTAGACCTTTAAGATACTTAGCATAGTATAATATATTAGATTTATTATTAATGTGCTTTGAGATTTTTGCTGTAAGGAAATTTCAGCAGTGGAAAAAAGAGAAAAGGGTAAGTAAGAGTGATTCAGTATAAGCACAGCTGCACATATAATAAAATGCAAAAAAACCACTAAAAACCAAAAACAAAAACCACCAACCCACCTACAAATATCCCAAAGAAACAGCAGTTCAGAAATCCAGCAATATTTGCAATAAAGCAGGGATAGATTTTTCTTGGAGCAATCAAAAATGATGTAAGGGATACTTAAATTTTGATTATGTTCTGAGCATTGCATTTTGCATTTACTTTCTAAACATACTGGCCTAAAAGTATGTTTAGACGATAAATCATTTTAGATTAAAGACCAAGATTCAATATTTATTCTGGAAACATTTGTCAGACCCAGGTTCTTCACTAGATAAGACAAAATTTCTAATAAATCCTGACGGCATTCTCTCTATCTCTTTTGCATTATTAACAGGACTAGGCAGATACTGTCCTGTTCTGGCCTCCTATCCCTATAAAATTTAGCTTTACAAAATGCACTGTTACCTAGTTCCTTGAAGAATTTTGCATGTCTCGTAAAATACATGGCAGTCCAGGAAGTTTGAAATTTATCTAGAGATTCCAGAGAAGTCACATTAGTTGCTATGTTTCTGTATGGGGAGACCCTTGACTGCGATAAATTACAGCACAGGTAAATGTAAGAGAGGAATATTTCTGGGTTTTTTTTCAAGTGTAAGAATTTTTATTGCCGTAAGAATATCTTTAATCAGTTTGTTCACATATTGGCATTTTTATTCCAGAACTAAAGAAGTTAGAACTATTCCTAAATGTAAATCCCAATCCGTTATTTATAAAGTGTCTACATGAACAGAGCCACTCTTTGGATTTCTTTCATCCTTTCATGTCTATAAACATGTACTAATTGTGGCCTAAAGATTGGCAACTTTGCTGGACCTAGGGACAGTGCTTGGTATTTTGTAAGGAGCACAAAATACAGAGGACAGGAATGGAAAGCAGGCTGGGCTATGCCATATAGGTTAAAATAGATGGGACTTTTGAACATTGAAAGGAATTTTCTTTTGGGTGAAGGAATCATTTGAAAGATGCTTGACAAAGCTGATCAATGACCATTCCAGAAGAAGTATCTTCTATGAGTGGACTATACATGGTTTAGATTAGACAATGCAAGAAGGCCGTTGAAATGGCTGCAGAAGCTCTCAAGATGATGCACCATCTCAGATTTTCAAGCAAGGGATTCGGTCATATCCCTAAGCAAACTACTTACTGGTTCATAAAGCCCTATAATTTATGGATTACACTACAATTTTTCTCATCCACTTGCCAATTCTCAACCATCACACTGCTTAAATTTAACAACATATTTGAAGGAGGTTGGGAGGTATGAATAAGGATTTGGGATCTGCTTGTAGTCCTTAGGGTGCAGAGTGTACACTTCTGCTTTAATCTCCATTTTAATATCTAGTTTCTCAATAAAATAAAATGCTTTCAAACAAGTTGTTTATTGTGAGATCACTCTTCCATCTCCCTTAGGATGGATCCAGATAATCCAGGGAACACTTCTATCCCTTCTCCCACCAGTTCTCCCTTCTATTTTTTTCTACAAAGGGAGCTTAATATTGGTCAACATCTTTTGACCATTAGATCATTCTGCCATTCTCACCCAATCACCATCAGTAATTGACCAAGATGTAAAAAAGCAAGGGAATCCACCAATCATAGCAACCCCCATCTGGACAGAAAACCTGGCTGGCATCACTATAAAAGTTTGAATCCAGAAAGCAATTCCTTAAGCTAACTTCAATTCTAGCTAGTGTCAACAGAGGAGACCTAAGGCTGCTGCATGCAGTTGTCTATTGTCTAAGAGCAAGAAACAGAACTGTTATAAAGTGAGATATAATCATAGGACCTTACTGAGATTATTGGATTTGTAAACATTTGTGGTACATGATAAATGTGAATTATGAAATTACAGATTGTTGCAATGCCTCAATATTAATATCTATCTGTCTTTAATTGTACACTGCCTAGAACCACTCTGTGAATAAGATAGATGATCTCTAAATTTGATATATAAATAAAATCTCTCTCATCTATCTATCTATCTATCTATCTATCTATCTATCTATCTATCTATCTATCTATCTATCTATCTATCTATCACCATCATCATCTATTTTGAGAGCTTCACTGATTTGGAAGTTTATTTTTGCCATATGACATTCTTCCTCTTTTAACTGCTTTTTCACATGCATGGATATATGGACCAGGCAATTATTCTATAGTCTTCTATCTTCTATAAACAGACCAGATCAGTCCAAAGGAAACTGGGTGTAGCCTGACTTCAGGAAAACAAAAAAAGCCAATCAAGTTAGGCCTGGGAAGATTTCTTCTTCTGTTTCCATTACTGGGAAACACATATGCAAGGAAGCAATATTTATAACAGTTGAGGAAAGAACGTTTCCTGTTGCCATCCAGAAATGGTAGCTATTTTCAGTGACCTGCAGTAAGAGGACAAATTAGATTTAAAAACTCCAATATAGAGTTGATACAGGGAGTTTTATAACCTCCAAGTCAAATTAAACATCTTTTGCAGTAGTGGGGACAGGAGGAATGGGAGGTGGCTTGAAAGAAAATGGGTTACTTGCAAGCTTTAGTGAAGTAACCCATGAAAGATTAGGATTCTTGACGTCAGCTAGAAGAAATCAAGTTTTTTTATGGAATGTGGGGAAGACATCAAGAGCAATCAGATACTAAGAAAAAGTGCATAGTTTGAGTTTCTGGGAGGGAATATGCCCCTTCCTCCCTCTTGCACTAAAGGTTACCTCCGCCTCCAAAAGTTATCATTAAATTGTAAGTATCAATGTACCAGTAGGGAAGATCTATCACAAGAACTTTTGCAATCATTTTAATTAGCTTTTAAAATTAAAATTCTAATTTTAATTACATGTACATCAGTCAAATCAAGTTTTTATTTTAACTCAATCCATGTTTTGAAGCATGTTTCTAGGTGTGGCTCTCAGCTTGGATATAAGTTGGGATTTATATTTCATGGCATAAGGAAAAGCGGACAATACAGTGGTAGGGGTCAAACATCAGCTATCTAGACCCAAAGAAGATAGGGTCAACATGTCAACAGGTGCTATGAACCTTTGCCACTTGAAAATAGCTGATTCATCTATTTTGAATGAATTGTTGGTCAGCATTATTGAAGATTGGAAGCCTTCTCTGCATACTTTCCAGGACCTCAACATCTTTTTTGGTCACCAGGATACAAAAAAGATATTGAGACCCTGGAAAGAGCGCAGAGAAGAGCAACAAAGATAAGAAAGGGTCTGGAGGCTAAATCATACAATGAGGGAGCTAGGTATATCTAGTCTATTGATGAGAAGGACTGAGGGATATGATAACTGTTTTCCAGAGGCTGTCATAGAGAAGAGGGGATTGACTTATTCTCCAAAACACCAGAAGGAAGAACAAGAAGCAATGGGTGGAAGTTTATTAAGGAGAAATCTAATCTAGAAGTAAGGGGAAATTTTCTGACAGTGAGAACAATTGATCAGTGGAAAAGCTTGCCTCCTGGAGTTGTGGGTACTCCATCACTGAAGGTTTTCAAAAATATATTGGACAACCATTTGACTGGGATGGTGTAAATCTCCTTCCTTGAGCAGGGAGTTAGTTTAGAAGATCTCTGCAGTTCCTTCCAGGCCTATGATTCTGTTTTTTATGTTCTAATCCCATTTGGGATCGTTATTAAGTCATGAGATTAGAAACCTAGAATCTGAGAGTTTTAATCCTTCCTTGAACACACAGTCAGCTGAGAGACCTTGGGTCAATCCCCCATCTCAAACCGGGGAAGCAAGGAATGGTAAACCATTTCTGAAATATTCAGAAGTTTAGTTTAGGCAATTGTCAGGAGTCAAGACTGACTTGAAGGCACAAACACAATCAGGCAGGGCTTTTTTTTGTCATAGAATGCCCAGAACGAAGTTCCGGCACCTTTTTTGGATGGAACCTTGTAGGGTAGGCAAGGTGGGTTGTATGATGTGTGTGAATTCCGGCACCTTTTTTTTTTTTTTTTTTTTTTTACAAAAAAAGCACTGCATCAGGTATATAAAAATGTTGATGCAAAGAGCCAGAACTGAATGAAATAGAAATAGAATGAAAAACAATTTCTTCAACAACACATCAGGAATTTGGTAACAAATTTTATTAAAATATATGCACTTTCATGAGTTGCAGCTCACTTCGTAATTCCTCCTGACAATTCACCAACAGAATTATCTATGAGAAGCCAATTTCATTCCATCTTTTCTCAGTCAAAAAAGGGGGAGTAAACTATGGCAGCATTTTCTCCATTTTCTTCCATTCTGAATTTTAGCGAAGGGCAAAAAAAGGGATGTGCAATGGATGTTCAATTGGTTCTTTTTTGTACAGTATTAGGATTCCTTGCAAGCTCCTCCTGATGCATATGATTCACTTGCTATAAGTAGAGTAAGACGACATGATTAATGCCCAGCCTCTATATGGGTCAGAAATGCAATTTATAAATAGGCTGTTAATCAACTTTACTGCTTTTACGGTAACAATTTCTTCACAGTGTTAGACTTAAGAAAGTACAGGTAAGTGTAAATGCAACACAATTATTTCTGTATCATTCACTAAAGATCTTTACACCCTGCATTTTATATACAGTAGTTCTCTATTTCAGAGAAGATTCTTTAACCTATATCTCTTTCTTAAATGTTGGACAACCATTCCCATCTTCCTCCCACCAAGCACTATCTCTGTTCTAAATGGTGTGTTGTACTTCTCCACTCCTGAAGGATGCTAAGTTGGGGAAGGTAGCTAAAGATCATGCTAATTATTATATCCCTGATGTACAATCCCTAACATGACAGACTGAGCCACAACTTTCAGTCTGCTGCCTATTTTAAACTTTCAGCCCTGAGGTTGTATTAACAAAGAACAGACTTACACTTGTAATTGCCTTGGGAGGAGCAGCTTTCTTAAAATGAAGTAGAAACAATAGAAAAGTCCATTCATACACATGTGGATAAAAGTATGGTGAGGAATTCTTTCCATAATTACACAATTTGAAATCCACACGGAATTCCTACCCTCTTTAAAAAAAAGTGAATGTTGGCTTGACAGGAACCATGTTTTCAGCTATTTCCATCTGAACGTCCTCATCTTTCTGAAGTTTTATAATGGAGTGAATTTTTATTATCTCCATTGCTGATTCCAGTGAACATTCCTTTTCTGTAAATAGTTTGGTATTTGCAGTGTACCAGAACCATTTTAACAAAATGCTACAGGAATCTGAGTTCCTGGTTCTCCTATACTGCCGTAAGCTGCTGTGCACCAATAATCACCTTAACAATGTAGGCTGTATAAAATGAAAAAGAGCAAATGTGCTACAATACAATGAATATTGCATGCTTTAAGCCTCCTTAAGTAGAACCAGCACTAAATCACTTTTTCCAAACTAGCTCTACCAAGATATAGGAGGATTAAAAATCCTAGAATTTCCACCCATCGTGATCTTTCTGATTGGTCCAGTTGCAACACATCTAGACAGTGCCAGTTGGGGACTGCTGGATTCAATCAGTGTTAAAAGCTGAGAAACAGGCTGTTTTGATAAGAAGCCCTGGTAAAAGCAGTTAAAGAAAGTTTTGGAGCTTTGCGCAAGTTTCTGAGTGTTGGTGTAAAGTGATGGATACCAGCCACAGCTGACTCCAATGCTGTCTCTGCTCTTGCTTGTTTGCTTAAAAGTGCTTGAGAAAAAGATCCGACTTCTAACAAATCTCTAGAACTTGTAGAGGGTGCTGGTTTGCAGTCATTTCTTTCCCTATCAACAATCTGGGATTGGCATTTTGAGGATCGAAAGCTACTCAGTAAACTTTTAAAAGAATCATTGGAAACACTTGAAACCAAAGAAACTTGAGCTATAGATAATTTATAGATACTTTTTGTGCAATCTGGGCCCCATGAACAATATGTGTTGGACATCTGTCTACTTTTTGTGCCACTGTAGACCACCATCCCCCTCTCCCATTTGTTTAACTCTAACTCCTCCACTAAGAGTTTTGAGTCAAAAACTGTGGATAACATCTCTTTGATGAAACCAAAATCTTATAAAAGAATATAGACAAAACTGTAGTGGAAATTTGGAACTGGAATTCTGTAGAATCTTTTATTGTTTTGCTTTGTAAATTACTTTATTGTTTTCACTTTGTAAATTACTTTCAGATACAGAGAGAAAGAGATAAACCTGAACCATAAAGTTGTGCCATATAAAAATATACTCTACTGTAACATAGTAGCCAGGATTTCTCTTTGAGTTATACATGAAAAAAAGGACTACCTGAGCACATAATTTTATTTTATTTTTTGTCCCTCAGTCCAGGGAGACCTGAGCTCAACAATCAAGAATTGGCAATGAGTACTTGGTGTCAGAAACCAGGAATTAGGAGGTGGACTAATAAGGGTGCTTACTGCTGACGTCACTACTAGTGCAAAATAACAACTTTCTTTATATGGTCTGGTAAAAATGCAAGTTCTTCTTGTTTGAGTTGGAAGAAGAAAGATGATTTGACTGAAAAACTGACAATGTAGAGTGAGGAATGAACTCTTTTCCTTTTATTGTCTTCCCACTGAAATTACAGAGACACACACAATATAAGTTACTGTAGTGAACCACAGTTTTTCACATGAGTATGTAATTTCAAGTGCGAAAAAAGTTCATTGGGGAAAGAGTTAAACCTTTCAGGGTTACTTCCCATATATACATTCACACGGAGCTAGAAATTACATATGCTGGGACATTTGACCCCAATCTTACTAGATTCACCTTTTTATGCAAATATTTCCAATTTCCCAAACCTATATGCAAACTAGGAAGTATTGTATGTTGATATCTATACATCTCTAAAGTTGCAATGGCCTCTACAATTCAACCATGTGTGCACTTGGGAGATCCAGGCACAATGCACGGTTTTTAAGAAATAGCATAAAAATGTGTATCTTTAGATGGAAAATATCTACTCCAATGCATATCTTAAGGGAAACACAGAGGTGATTTAAAAAGAAAAGCATAATTATATGAGAAAACGGAATGGGATAGACTGAAGATTACATGAATAATTGAGTGAAACAGATTGAAGACTTCACTCATCTCTCCCTGTAGGAATGAATATATGGCCTATGATCTGCCTCAACAAGATCTTTGCATCAGGGAAGGGTATCACTCTGCTGGAACCACATGCCTTCTGAGCAGATATGGTTCTATGGGCACAAAGTCAACGTAGGAATGATCTCCTTTAATTGGCCGCTTTGTTAATGATGGCTTTTTGAGGAAAATGAAGTGGCAGGGTTGAATCCCCTTGACAAGAAGATGTTGGCGGAGGGGCTTGCTTCATGATTATGGTTTGAAGGAGACCATTGATTAAACCAAGTGAAGTGCTGCTTAGATCAAAGCTGCTGTCTTATTCACATTTAGATTTTAGAAAGAGTGGAAAGAAAAATATAAATTATATATAAGCATATAATTAACAATTAAGCAAATTTGCACATTAAGAATCTTAGCAGGAGCTTCTGGAAAGAATGTTTTTGTCTTTTTTTTTTTTAATCCAGAAAATAAATGGCAGAAAAACAACAATAGTTACAAGAATGTAAGAGAATATAGAAACTGTTTAGGTGACTTTTAAAGAAGAGGGCTGGCTGTAGGAAAGCACACTTGCATTATTTTTAATGAAATGTGTGGTTTTCATTCACTGACTTGATGTCAGCAACTTCCTTCCATTAGTACATTAAAAAAAATAACAAACCAAACGTTAGGTAAAAGAGTTATCTCTTCTTTCTTTGTAATGCTGTTTTCATATGATTTGGCATTTTCAGGGAACAGACCTGTGAGAAGGAAGATGTAGAGGATGTGAACTCCCACAGCACAAAGAAAAGGAAGGTTGCTGTAAAAGTTAAAAATATAACTAAAGGTAGGATGTGAGGAAAAGCCAACACCAAAGCCATAATAAATTGTTGGTGAAGCCTCCTAAGGTAAAGATGGACTGGATTTTAATACAAGCTGAAGTAATTTATGCTTCCTGAATTAATATGCGCACTGGAAAACATGCAGTTGGAAAACCTCTGAAAAAGACATTGGCATTCCTGAATAACATTAAAATCATTGTTTTGCACTTAGCAGTTTTACAAATGTCCCAAGTTGCTTATTCAAACTGAGAAGCTTTATAAAGTGAGGATAAAATTATTACCTAGGATTCTACCTATATTAGGGAAGAATTCCCTATCTAAAGGAGCAGCAAGCGGAAATGTTGTATCATCAGTTAAATTGCCCACTTGGAGGATTAATTTTCTCCATTTTTGTTTTTTATTTTGTTGGTTTCATTTTGATTTTTTTTAAAGAAGTAATTTGCTTTTCTCCTTCTTTTCTCTTTATTTGGTATATACAGTATTTTGATGCATTTGTTTTTACCAATAAAGGAGAATATTTGTAGCTCAAAGGGGGGACACGATAGCAGTGTTCCAATATCTCAGGGGCTGCCACAAAGAAGAGGGAGTCAAGCTATTTTCCAAAGCGCCTGAAGGCAGGACAAAAAGCAATGGATGGAAACTAATCAAGGAGAGAAGCAACCTAGAACTAAGGAGAAACTTCCTGACAGTTAGAACAATTAACCAGTGGAACAACCTGCCTCCAGAAGTGGTGAATGCTCCAACACTGGAAGTTTTTAAGAAGAGACTGGACAGCCAATTGTCTGAAATGGTATAGGGTTTCCTGCCTGAGCAGGGGGTTGGACTAGATGACCTCCAAGGTCCCTTCCAACTTTATCATCATCATCATCATCGTCGTCGTCGTCGTCGTTGTTGTTGTTGAAATGGAAGGTTTCCTTGGTGCTGTCTGAGCTTGATTGTTTTCTTGCAGATGTTTCATTACCCAAACTAGGTAACATCATCAGTGCTAGTATGGAGTGGGGTTTGCTCTTGGTCTACTAGAATATAAACTGAGAGCATAGCCCACTCTTTACTAGCACTGATGATGTTACCTAATCTGGGTAACGAAACGGTCTTCAACAAAACAACAAATCCAGAGAGCAGAATGGCATTTGTTTTTACAAGTAATCTACTGGCATAGTAAATTGCTGGTGAAAATATATACCACAATGATCATTATAGTGTAATAAAACTCAAAGTTTCATTTTATTTTAATTTACTCTATATTTCAAAAATATGCCAGCAGATCTTTTCCCTGGATTCCTGGATCAAAGAATGTAAATTTAAAAACAACAGTGGAAATGTCTAAATGGAGGCGTCATTGATTGATATAGCACACATAAACTGCCAGCAATCTAAAGCCAGCAAACATGCTGTCAAATGACATTTAAGAAATCCAGATTCAGAACTTCACCGAACCATTAAACTCACTGAGTGCTCTTGGTTTAGTCACTAATTCTTCATATAAAACCTTCCTTGTAGAGTTATTAAGTGGGTAAGATAGTCAGGGATGATTATACATGATGATTTTAACTCCAGGGAGATGCAAATAAACAAACGAAGACAAATTCTGTGTTCCTTAGGTTAGATGTCAGTCAGCAGCAGCAACAGCAAAAGTACATAATTTCAGATGAAAGTAAAGAGAAAAATAAACATTGATTTCAGCAAGTAAGTAATTGAAAACTAGAAGGGTGACCACCTCCCTTGGGAGGATCAACTGCATTTGCGAGTATCTGCCTGCCTCTCAAGGACTTCTAGAGAATTCTGTGCATATTAATGAAATCCTAATTAAATATCTCTGCTTTGGTTATTCTTTTCACTAGGTTTCATCTAGCAAAGTGACCCAAATTTTGCTCATGGAAGAAAACAAAACAGGCTTTCTTTTGTTCACAATCAATGGTATGAGGATCTGTCTGAAGAGTTCTGAATTCATTAACATTGTGAGCTGTTCTTTTTCTTCTGGCTCTGAATATAAAAACGCACTTGTTCTTCAGACAAGTGTACACGCACACATCCATGGAGCCTCATTGCCGAGCAAATGAAATGAATAAGAGGGAAAAGAGCCACTGTCATGAAAAGAAAAAGCTGAATTAAAATAATTCGCAATACAATAAAACAACATATAGGAAGCCCAGCATCTGGAGAAAAAGAAAGCCAAAAGACCAAGCCATCCAGATCTTTTGGGGAAGCATTTGTTAGCCTTCTTCTATAGACAGGTGAATGAGTATTGAAAAATGACAATACGTGAACAGCAATCATTTGCAAGGAATGTAGGCTACAATCTATAAGCACCATCTATTAGCAACAATTCCTACCGAGTCAATGAAACTTGTAAGTAAACATGCGTAGGATTTTGTGGTGTTTTTCTAGGCACCTTCAACTAGCAGTTGAAGTTGGCCAATTGTCTCATCTGATGCAAAAAGAAAAACCATAAACACCCATTTTAGAAATATCGTGTTACTGATCCTTCTGCCAAAAAAAATGACATATGGGCTTATGTGTATTACCTTCCAAGAACCTTAAGCTACTCCTTCCTAGAAAAGCTACAACTGATATTTCTGCATTACTCTTCGTCTTTTCCCTGAAGAAGAATCTGAAGGGGAAGACCCATCCATTTCTCAAACAAAACTCTAAGAAAAACATTCCAGATTATTCATAGAATTGACCGATTTCACATGTTGAAGAGGGCTGAAAACATTTTATTGATTTGATAGATTATTGAAATTTCAATTGACTTCAGTTTAGTAATCATAAACCACAAACTAAGATTTGGGCCAAAGCTACACATATAAACTAATTTTGAGTTTTGCTAATGTAATACGAGAAATTCTCATTCTATGTGATGGATAAGTCAATGAAATTTTCCACACTCACAAATGAATTATGGTGTCTTGATTTTCTAGATGAAGTAATTACTAGTAAAGCCAGATTCCATTGTAGCGTAAACTAGTATATATATATTCCCAGTGACATCCAAGTAGAAGAAAAAGGAGCAAAGCACACATAAAACATATAGAAACTGGTCCAATTTGTTTTGCCACGTACTTACCTAAACAAACTATGGCATGCTTCTGCATTTCAGCTCAGCCTATTTATAAAAACAGTCAGCTAGGAGAGGTGGAAAAAGGAACCTAGCTGGATTTAGGTGTTATTTTTCTAAACATTTGCTCCAGTAAGCAGGCGATTTTTCAAAAGCGCATGGCCCCATTGAGATTTTAAACTGCACAGCAAAGAATTTATTAAAACAAGCTTTCTTTTAGCAAGTTCTAGATCTTTGCAGTCAGTCAGTGGAAAAGATGGAATGAGAGTGAAAAACAATATTTTCTGGGGGAAAAATCTGGATACTATAAATGGATGCTCCTTAAAGTTAAGGTCATCTGAAGCAAAATGAAAATATCAGGCTTTCAAAAAACATATGTGCTCAATGGCTTACAGCCCAGTCTTTCATGGCTATGGCTCTGTGTTAAATAACAGATACTGGGTCAAGTTGCTACAGATTATGATTGAGAGGCAGGCCATGCAATAAGATTTTGAAACAATTTGAAATTCGAGCTCTCCTTATGGCTAAAGCAAATGCTTTCTTCTAATGAAAGAGAGTTGCATAATAGGAAATAATTATGATTAAAAAAGACATTTCTTCAACAGCAATCTAGAAACCCCCTTTGTGCTAGCAAAAAGCTGGTTTTTAAGAAGGCCCTCGACCATTATGGTCTACTTTTTAAAATGAAGATATTAATCAAAAGTAAGCTTTTGACAAATGGTTGTATCTAATGCCTGTGCTATAAGCCAGTGACAATTATGTCATTTCTCAGCCTGCAGAAGCTATTACTAACATTACTTTTACCATTTATTGCCAACAAGAGAAAAGAGTTTTTCACATGGTGTCGTTTTGTTGGATCAAGTGTATAGGAAGCACAGATGGCTTTCTCACTCTGTCTTGCTTCACAGGAATTCAGTTTGTAAGAGATTTCATGAAAACTCAGTTCTCTCTCTCTCTCTCTCTCTCTCTCTCTCTCTCTCTCTCTCTCTCTCTCTCTCTCTCTCTCTCTCTCTCATGTTTGGGGGAGATAAGGAAGGATTTTTGAATTTAAGAATCATACCCACAGTGGGGCTGAACTAAAATACATTCCAGGTCCCTTCCAACTCCATGATTCTACCAATTCCTTAGTCTTGCTTATAGAAAGCAATACTTCCCTTGAAAAGTTAATGGGGTGGTGCACAGCAGCCTGTTGGCAGAGGTCTAGATCACTGTCCACTTGCAAGTGATTGAGTGACTATAGATAAGTCTGTAGCTATTTGAACATTTAGCCTTGAGGCATGAAGGCAGCTTCCTAAAAGCAAATTATTCCTAACCAATTCATAAATATCTTTGCTCATTGTTTATTTTATCATTGATTGATGCTATATATAAATCTATAATGAGAAAATACCAAGATAATTAAGAGCCAAAGTAAAAGGAAAAAATGAATTGCAAAAAGAAGGTTAAGTGCAGTTCTCCACGAACCAAACAGTGAATAAAATAATGCAAGGAAATAAGAAATGAACAACAGTAATTGATTGTATATTTTGAATTACATTTATTAGTATGTTAGTATGTTTTGTTTTTTTAATATTAGTATGTTAACAAAAATGTTATAAACCATAAGTTTCCAGAAAATTGTAGGTGAGAGTGGGCTTCCATAAAATAAAAAAAATTGTTTAGTATTGCATGGGAGAGAGACTTAAACATGACTAGTTTAAATTTGAAAGGAATCAAACTCTATTTTAAGCCCAGACTACCAGGAATTGTATATCTTTAATATATAATTAAAGATATATAAAAATAAAAGAAGGATTCTCAGTATGTTTACCAATGTCTTTTAATTATTTATTTCTGGATTTTAATAGCTGCTACATGAAATCTAGCAAAGTTACATGCAATAAATAGTTTCTTATTTGAGAGGGGGAAAAAACGAGAAGAAAAATTTAATTATGACCTCTAAACATGTCAGAAAGAATGAAAGTTTATTGACCATAGTGATTATAAGGGCAGGGCAAAATCACACATCTAGTGGTCTCAACAGCATTTGAATTATAAGACTTCAGAGTTGGAAGAGATGACAGTCTGAAATCAAATTGAGATATATTAGTTTGTAAGCCAAAAGAAAAGAAAATTTAAAACAGCTCAATTATGAAATTAAACATGGAAAGTGACAAAAGTCTTAGTGAATTCATTGATGACAAAGAAGTGAATGTAGAAATTTTGTTTTCTTGGGCTCAATTAAAGTAAATAATAAACATGGGAAGTAAAGGCAGGAGAAGTAAAGACATTAACCTAGGAAAGAGTTTAGATAAGATAGTAAAAAAATAAGGACATGGTAATAGCGCCATAGATCAGAATGATTCAAACACCAACTTTTTCCTTCATATACAGCTCTGAAAACTGAATATTGCAAAAGAGTAAATTAGGTGTCTGAATTAGGAGATTAATGGAATCAAATACATATTGGAACTGAAATTGTTCATCACTTGGAGAAAGTGTAGAAAAGTATCAGCTATTGTACATGTTCATCAGATGCAGAAAAATAATCCAAGCCATTCTGTGCCATGCACTTTTTTCTACTTATTTCCCAAGTGGTGATAACCTTAAGGACATTTTTTCCTCTCCTCCCTTTGTGGATATCTCAAGAAATTGAAACATTTTTTTTTAAAAAAAAAGCTTAATATGAATTATGCCTTTTGAGGGAAGATGGAAATAAAAACATTAGCAGTCATTTGGTCAGCACAAATTTATGAAGGCAATATAGTATTACAGCAAGTAAATTCTGTTTGGAACATACTGTAGGATAAAATTATATCTGCAAAGATCTAAAATGATATATACTATTTCAAAGGAGAATGTAAAATTTCATCTATTGGCCTAGTTTAAACTTAGAGCATTTTGGACAGAAGCCTTTTGGCTTTTGAGACAACTCAAAAGATAGTAAGTTTGTCCATCATTTCTTTTAGTAAAAGACCAAAAGCATCTTGAGGATAAGCTATTTTTTAACTGAGCTTTGAAGGTCTAAATCTATTTTCAAAGGCCCATTTCCTGAAATTGCCTGAAATATATATATATATATCTGTGTGTGTCTCTCTCTCTAGTCCATGAAAATTTATATCATAAACAGGTTTGTTTCCAAACACTATAAAACGTTCTTTTTTGAGGTGACAGAATAACACAGTGACAAGATGCCTTCAAGTTGTTTGAAATTCCTGCAAGTGCCCTTGAAGCACCATCAAAAGAGCAGTGTGCTGATATACAAGCTTATTTTGACATTTGCATATTGCCTCTAGAATATAGATGTCAGCAAGAATCCATGGATGACAACCAACTGTTGAAAGTAATAATCCATCTTAATCTCAACCCCCAAGTTCGAAGAATCATAAAGTATCATAAAATTTTTCTTGATATACATACATATAACCCTGCTTTTTCTGGCCTTTATTATGTAAAATCTACTTAATGTAAGAAACAAATGAGAAAGACCACCTGAAATTTAAACTTCATAAAGACAATTGTACATATATTTTTCCTGAGATATATCTTCTGTTTTATGTTTCTTGGTGAATGAAACACCAGCCATTTGTAAGATCTACTTGCTTTCCCATCTTCAACATCTGTCCACTCTACCAGGTAAGGTAGAGGGAAGATAAGGAAAATTAAATCCAAAACTACACCATGTAAGAACAGAGAATGTAGGAAAGGGGCATTATGAAAGAAAAAAAGAGGATATTGGACTCAGCTGTGGCAGCATCCTTTAGGGTGGGGTCACCTGAAAGCTTACTATAGTTACACAAGATGGATAATGTATATTGTGCTATTAAGGTCTTTGGCAAATGGTGGTCATACCTGTGGGCAACTTGGTGTCTCACAGAGAAATGTAGCAAGAACAGACAATGGCTTTGGCTTTTCAATAGTGACCAAGTTTAGTGTGGGATTAATACTTGGTTTACTATATGTTTCTGAGTGCCCATTAGTGACCAGGTTCCTCCAACAAAGTATGAATGAAAAGGGTTAGATTGCAGTTCCCATCATCCCAAGTCATGTGAATATGTTGAGTGGGATAATAGAAGTAGTCTACATCTGATTACCAGGTTGTGAAAGGCTAGTAATTATCATATAATGTGTACTTTTCTTCATTTTTCTGTAGAGGGAGGAAATCATATTGTTTTTGGTAAAAGGATAATTTCTCCAGAAAGATTTGGAATACGCTTCTTACTGTGATTCAGTTAACAAGCATTACAGTTTACTGTGTTGAATGAACCAAAATGTGTATGTCATAAAGTTTGGGAATGATTCTGTGTAAGGCATAGATACTGTCATGTTTAATATTCTGGGTACTTGGATTTTCATGCAAGGTACTCTTTCCCCCCATTTTTGATTTGAAATCTTCACTTCCTCTTTTGTGGGAATGAGATATTTTAGTGGGGGAGGAAAAGGATGAGTTTCGTCAGGATTCTCTGTCTTGCAATGACAGTAGCATCCATTTGGATCCAGTCATACGGCTTTGTTAAATCACAGATAATTGTGGACTGTCTGTATATTTTATGATTGACCCAGTGGCACTGAAAATAATTCTAAGCTAAATAGGTTTAACTGTCCTGTCACCTTAAAAGGGAGAGTTGCTATTGCATTTTAAATAGGTATTATTATATTATCTTATAACTACCTCTATTATGTTGGTTCAAAACATGCTTGATTATAATTTTTGAAAGAAGGGATGAATTACTTCTGATTCTCAAGCTATTGCCATATTGCAGTTTCCATTCATCTCTTATTACTGCCCATCTTGTTTATATTGGCAGGAACAAGAGTTAACCCACTCCTATTAGTTAATCTGGGATATCAGTACAAGTTTTTTTTTTCTCATGTTGTGGGTGCTGGTACAATTCCACTCTATGCACTGGATTCAATAGGTTTGAGAAGACATAAAAGGGATTGCACTGTTAGACTTTTAATATATGAAAACCTTCTTATATATTTGTAATTATCAATTCATTGAATCCTTTTATGAAGCCTATGAAACAGGCATAGGATTTCTTGAATATCTCACTCACTTTGCCCAATAATAACAGGAATTCTTGCAGTTTCTTTTCTGGGAAACCTAGATTTGGCAGTTTGAATAGCCACACTGCATTCTTTTGGTTTTGATTACCTTTAGCAGGTCTTTGTCTTGTCAAGTTAGAGCAGTTGAAGAGGTAGGTGTGGTTGCAATTGGGAAATCTAACAAAGGTGTGTTGTACATTCAGTTGGCCCAAAGCACATTGTGTGGATGGATATAAATCTGGTTTCTGGCTATACAGTATCTATAATTATGGTGCACAATCCATGCTGAAGCAATTCTTTACAAACATAAGACAACAAAATAATTTTCAAGCACTTAGAATAATTAGAATACTCTTTTATTATAATAATATGATGACACACAAGTAGTTCTCTCTACATTTTTAACAGGATACAAGGTAGAATGACTTCTGGGGAAGAAATGGAGAATTGAAAATGGCTCTGCTAACAGCGAGCCGAAGACTGCAGTGGAATGAAGAACCAGCAAGTGGGCCAGCTGTTCATAATTCCTCTCCAGACAAGGAGAGGATTTGAGATTGCCCACAAGTACTCCATACAAAATGCTTCCAATGAGAAGACTTCAAGATAGAAGTCTCTGGCAGATTTAATGCTCTGGGAGTTGAAGGAAAGCTCTTTGCATTCAAACTGCAGTCAGTATCTTTTGAAAAGACACCGGGTTCTCATACTTCCCTTTCTAATCATTTTCAGAAATTGCTTGTTAAATGCATTTCAGCTATTGGGAACTTTTGGGTTGATAAGTTTTATAGCAGCAGGTAAGTTTTATTCAATCCTTAGTGAAAGAAATTTTAAAAACAAGTTTAAGGACATAAAAAAATATTTTGGAATAAACAGCAAAATAGTGATTAGATCTTTGCTTTTGGGTTCAGATGGAGTTGGAATAAGACTTTGTAATTAATTATAAGAATTCTTCCTGCAGAAAAATGCTTTTGTTTTAAATTCTTAAAAAGAAACTATGACAGAATGAGACTTAGAATGTTGGACACTAGAGGGAACCAGAAGGAACTAAATTTTAAAATTAAAGGTGAGGAACTCTTAAATCTGACTTATTAATTAATTAATGTTATTTATATCTTACATACCTTAACCACCCATCTTCCTCAGAGAGATGGAGAATAATCCATAATGAAGCCAAATACCTTAATTCTGAATGTATTGAAGGACATTTTGGAACAATGTACCAGAAATTAATTTTAAAAGTGTCTGCTCTATAGACCAAATGTGTTTAAAAGATGTTATGGAAGAGGAACAGGTTTTACAGGATAAAACTGAGACTCATCTGAAATTGGATTTAAAAATGACAGGCTGCAAGAAAGATATGGAAAAAGATGCTATACTGGATATGCAAATGAAACCAGCTTAATAATTAAAAGGGATATACAAAGGACAAACCCAAAGAGTGATCCAAAAAGGTATCTATTTCCTATATTGTATTTACAAATGCTTGTTATAGCTTTGAAAACCTTTGTGATAAGGGTCAATGAAAAAAATTAAGAGATATCATATTATAGGACATTATTTAAAAATCTAGATTGTTGAAGGTAAAAAGAAGGAAAGTTGGTTTATTTGATCAAGTTTATTATAGATATATTGTTATCGCTGGTAATGGACTTTTGCTGACCAGAATTGAATGACAAGGCTTTAAGAATTTGTTTATAGATAAAGAGATGGGATGGAGGAAGTATCCCATATTTGTTATACTTTAAGAGATGATTAAATTACTAAAATTGTTTATACTTGTGATGAGGGGGAAGTAATTATATATTGATTTTCTTTTGTATATTCTTACTATTTTTCTTTTCCATTTTTCTTTTTCTTTCTATTTCTATTTTCCATTTTAATTTTTATTCTTTTATTTTATGTAGTTTGTATTAGTTTTTTATCTTTTTTAATTATAATTCTTAATACAATTACTATTTAAAAGGGCTAGAAGGAAAGGTGACTTTTAATATTCCCTGTGATTTCCAGTAATCCCTATAACTTCTTCAAATCTCTTCTGGAAAAAAATTGGGAGCCTCTCTGGAGCAGAAACTGAGGAAGAGTTAGAGTAGAAAGGGTAATTACCAAAAGTCAGCTTCCTCCTCCTTTATTTCACTGATGGATGACATTTATTGGCAAGTCCTCTGATTACTTGGTTCCCCTCCAGTGTTATAACATAAGCAATAGCCAAGCATCCTGTTTATTACCAATGTATTAGTTATGTTTCATGCTTAAAACTATTTATTTCATAAATATTGTAGAAGAGGTGTGATGTCAATGTTGAACTTTGATGAACTGAAAAAAAAGGAAATGTTAACTCTCACTCTTGCTTATTATTTGGATCTATATTTCCATTTGGAGAACATTACTAATAACTTGCTCTTTTCAACCTTTTTCTTTAGCGTTTGAATGACAGTATGAATGCTTAGAGCAGTGGTTCTCAACCTTTTTAATGCCGCGACCCCCAACCGGTTGTAAGTCAAGGACTAAACCGGTCGTAAGTCGAGGACTAAACCGGTCGTAAGTCGAGAACTAAACCGGTCGTAAGTCGAGGACTAAACCGGTCGTAAGTCGAGGACTACCCAACTGGTCGTAAGTCGAGGACTTTCCCTGCCCGGGAGCACTGCGCATGCGTGGTTCCGCCCCCTGCGCCAGCCGAGGCGTAGCTGGCAAGCGGCAGAGATGGAGCAGGCCGACCACCAGCTGGCCCAGCCCAAGGGAGGTAAGGCACCCGCCGGAAAAGGGGAAAAAAATGGCGGACAGCCTTGCTTGGTGACCCCCGTGAAATGGTCGATCGACCCCAAATGGGGTCGCGACCCATAGGTTGAGAACCGCTGGCTTAGAGCATGGCGTGAGAAGAACAAAAGCCATTGAAACAATTCACTCTCTGCATATCCTTATTTTAGAACGTTCATGTACAGTTATGATGATTTCAAAGGATTTGTCTATGTAACCAGATTTTAATTTACTCCCAAGAATAAAATGCTACTGATTATTATCTAATTTCATAAAAATTTTAATGCTTTGAAAATCACAATTGAAATTACTTCTGTTTTTTAAGATGTATTTTTCTGAAAGCCTTTTACAAAAATCTGAAATAGAACCTACTTTCTAGAAAATTTGAGTTAGTCATCAGAAATTCATGATTTGACACTACATGTGCAAATAACATCACCTCTTATTTGTGTGAATTGGTTATGGTTATTATGGGCGGTAAGTCACAAAATATTGTCTACTGCTTAAGGATTTCCAAATACAAATGCTGCATGTTCAGAAGTATTTTCTTTTTTTTAAATAAAAAACTGTCATCAGTTTTCATTTTTTTAAAAAGTGGGGAAAGATGACAGAAAATTATTTTGCTTTGATGAATGGGAATTTTACTGGTTTTTATTAAACAATAAACAAGAAATCATTAGGTCATGACACAGTAGATTCGTAATAGAAGATTTAAGGTGTAATGAGTGCAACAATATAAAAATATTAAATGTGGTAAAACGTTGCAAAATCGCAGAAAAGAAATGGGCGCAAATGATGTCTCTGATCTATTTGTTTTATTTATATACAGTTATATTATTCCCTTTTTATGTTAATAGTGCAATGTTCATATCAGGATATAGAAGGGGTTGACAAATATAGGATATCAAATGGCTATACTGTTTTTTCATCTTTGTACATGGTCGGATACAATCATCACAATGTCCTGCTGAACAGAATGCCCTTTATTCTCTTTGTCTTATTGAACTTCTTGAAAATTAATGAGCTAGCAGTCATTTAGCAGTCTCCACAAACTAATTAAAAAACTTGCCTATCAACTATTTTTGAAATACTCTTTGATTAAAGTTGAAAGGAATGTTCACACTGACATATAAGAACATTGCTCCTTAATCCATTTTTGCAATTAACCAAGGGATTAAATTTTCAAGCAGTGAAAACATGGTAACAACATACTTTCTGGTTCATGAACCCTCAGATGTTTGCGGTTCTCCCTTAAAATGAAAGATCTAAAGATGGTATAAGGCAGTGATGCCGAACCTTTTAGAGACCGAGTGCCCAAAAACTGGCCCCGCCCCTGTTCCACCCCCTGCCCTACCCCTGCCCCACCCCTGCCCCGCCCCCACCCCGCCTGCCCGCAGGGCCACTCACCACCTCCAGAGCCCGCCACAGATCGCCCAGGCAGCCCAGCAGCACCATGGTGGCCATGCCCTCTGCCCACGCCCCACAGCATCAACTGTGCGGGATGGGGTGTGAGGACAGAGTCTTGTCTACGCTGCCTGGCTGCCATGTCCTTGGCTACGCTGCTCCATGTGGGCCATGCTCAGGGGCAACTCTCCTCCAGGGGGCTGCTGGTGAGGAGGGGGTCATGGGGGGAGGTGAGGCTGGGGCAACGGCACATGTGCCCAAAGAAAGGGCTCCGAGTGCCACGTCTGGCATGCGTGCCATAGGTTCGCCACCACTGATATAAGGTAGTGTTTTGTTGTATTAAAGCTGTCAGTACTAAAAATAAAACCTAGACTTCAGGAGTGCTACAATTAAATTTCTCATTACTTCAATTACCAAGCTATGCCCTGAATTCCAGATGCCCAATTATCATGAAAACTGAGTTACCAGATTCTGAATTGGGGTTCCCCATTTCTCTGATCAGCCTTATGAAATTGCCACATGCATTGTATATTACTCAAGATAGTCCCAAATTATTCCATTGGTTAATATTCTTTGGGTCTAGAAAATAGAGGCAAAATAATATAGGTAGACTAGTACTTAGGGAAACCAAAATACCAGGATTTTTCAATGCATTTGTAAAATCAGAGTGGCAGTCTGTTGACACAACTGGGACTTTCCTTTTAAATTCCTCATTTTATGTAACAAATGCTAAGTGCAACATCCAAACCTCGTGTACCAATATGAATCAAGATATTTTATTCTCCCAGCTGTGTAAATCTTAGGGGAAGCAATTGAATATGCATATCAATGAATTTATTAGATAATGCCTGTTCCAGAGTAAGAAGCTTGAAAATAATACTTCACTTTCATAAAAGGATATTTTTAACATTTTGACAGCTGTTCATTACTATTCATGTTCATACTATTCGTGTTATGTTCTCTTACAGAGAAGGCAAGAAAGGCAAGTCCTCTTAAATCCTGATGATGGTCAATGTTAACAATGAAATAAATGAAGGAGTAATTTATCTGACATCTATTTTTTACTATTTAATGTATTTATACTATGCTGAAGCACATCAAAGTGGTTTACAGTAAAAAAGGAATAAAATAGATCATACATTTTATAAAATAATATAAAACTGCATTAAGTACAGACAAAACACATTCATTATAGTACAGATGAAGTGAGAAAAACGTTGGTTGAATTTAATATGCTTCTCAAAGTTTTTTAATTCTGACATTCAACCAATAATAATTTCTGATCATTATCCTATTATATTAAGCACAGGCTTGCCTTTCTGCATATTTATGTGGATGAACTGAATCCTCTTTTACAACAGTTGTTCATGAACATATTCAAGGAAGTATAATTTTCTACAAACAAAATTATGTCTCAGTGTCTCTAGGATCATTTGGGGATAGTAAAGTATCCCAAAGTCTGTTTGAAAGGAAGAGTTTAGTACATATAGTGCAAAAAGCAAAGGGATTAAAAGAATAACAAGTCTAATTCAAAAATCCCCTGAAATTTATTAAAAAAAAAACATCCATAACATATTAACAGGATCAAAGAGAGGATGGAATTGTTGATAGATCCTTATTCTCTGCCTACCTCAATCACCATTTTAATATACTTAACAATAACATAAAGACACACAACTTTTAGTTCATGTGTTGAAAGATAAGAACTTGGAAACATTAATGTAGTTACAGGAATTTATTTGGGAATCATCAAAGCTTTATTAAAAAGGGAGAGAAAACAATTGTTTTCACAAAGTACAGTAGGTCTTAATGCTTCAAAAATTCAACTGGAATCATTGGGAGCTGGGAAACATCATCATCATCATCATCATCCTGATCCAGATTTACATCCTTAAATGTCAATTCAGCAACCTATATTTTCTCTATTTCCCTTCAAATTCTCTCTCTGTCAGACACAGAAAACCCTTAAATCAACTGATTGCTGAAGGAATAAATACTGATGCAATCAGAGATTTAGGGATATGGACATTTCTAGATATGAATGAATATAAGGAATTTTATGTATGATTCAGAAATGAATGCGTGTAATTTAAAACTCTCTTTGGTGATATGTTGATGGGGGATAGGTTTCTTGTATTTGGGGCATGTATCTGACCCATGATTCCTGAAGGAATGAAATTTAGGAAAGTTGTGACTGTTTCAGTTACTGACTGCTGCTACATTGCTCGGCTACTGCTGCTACATTGCTCGGCTACTGTAAACTTCATTTTCAATATTTCATGACAGTTTCCCAGCCAGTCTTGCAATCCCTCATTCATTCCCCCACTCAGCCTCGGCCACTTCTTGTCTACTGGGAATGGAAGGGAAGGGAAGGGAAGGGGAGATTTCTGATGCTTCCTGCCAGATTCCCATAAGGAAACTTAATGGGGAAGCTGGCAGGAAGGTTGAAGCTGCTCCTGTTCCCACTGCCTTTTTGCTCTCACCCTTTGGTCATTCTGTTTATCTGTTTAAGTAAGGAAATATCTCTGAAACCATAACCCATTGCAGAGGTTTCTAGCCCTTTCTATAATGCTACTCAGTGCAGTAAAATTCTGCACTGAAATCAGTTTATCATTATTTCTTTAATCCCATCTAGGCCATCTTAGACTCCTAAATTTAGTACAAAAATCTAGAAAGGATAAAAAAGGTTACCAATAATTGATTCAAATACACTTTTCCATTTTAAAAAGAACAGTTTACAACAGTTTATGTAACAGAAACAAATAAACAAAAACATGCATATATGACCTTTTCTAATTTATATATAGCAGGAAGTCCAGGAATAGTGTATTTGTGGTTATTTAGATTGACTTATTTGAACAATTTACATTTACATTAATCGTATGTTTATTTAATTGCATGCTTCATTATTGCAAATATATTCCCAATGATCTGTTCTTTTCAGTGGTAATGAGTTTTTTATTCTTTATTTTATTTTAAAAGTAAAGAAAGGGAAGAGAGGGGAAGGCATATAAAATTCCAACATGAATTCCTAAGAAAAATCCATTATTTTCAATTGGTTCTGTTTTACTTTCAGCACTTTTTAAGAAGTGAAGATGATTTGTTGGCCAAAGAAGTAACTGAAGAATCAGGATCAGGAGACTCTTTAGCTCACAGAAGATATCTTTTATTCATGTATTAGGTATGGTGGCCTATAAGATGGCAATTCTAGTACTAGTAGAACTAGAAATGTTTATTTTCTTATTCTTGGTGGCCTGTGTCAGCTTATGCCTGGCTTTGTATCTACAAAGATTGTATTTTTAGGCAATATCTTTATTTTACCAAGTTCTAGAATTTCCCCACTACCATTTTCTCAGTGTTTCATCTTTGCCTCCCAGAGATTATATACAGGACTAACATTTTCATATACACCGGGGGGGGGGGGGACGCTAAAATATACCTCGTTTTGTTTCAGTCCTTAACTTTTTTTGGGGGGGGGAGTATGTTGCCACAGGACATAACTTCATTTCAAATAAGCGTTTTATCCTGGATCAATTCCCTCATCCTTGAACTAGACTTCAAACTAAGTTTTGGTTAACAGTGCCAAATACAAAACAAGCATAACTTCTTGATTGGTTTTGGCTCAAGCAGTTGAGGAAAGGAAGGGGGGGGAGTGAGACTGCTGATCTGTAAAAGATACTTTATGCTATGAGGAAAAGAAAGGGAAAGAACCATTTCCATGAAGAAATGGAGAAAGTGAGGAATGCTGTGGAAGATAATAGGTACCTCTAAACCAGATGAAGAATCTTCTCTTAGCAACCACTGCTTACTGTAAGGGTTTTAGGCTAAAAAGGTCCTCTAGTACTTTGACAAAATATACATAAAAATCAAATCTCATACTGTTCAGCACTAGGAACATTCTCCTCTGAAAAATCCTGATTCTTCATTGCAAACTGGTTTCTAAGATATGTGGTACAGAGGAAGTAGTATCTCATTTGTATGACAGACACCAATTCTGCTAGTTTTTAAGAAAGCTGTTAAGATCTGGCTTTTCCTCCTGACATTAGGGGCTAGTTGAGCAGAGAACCCTTTTGGTTATTCTATTATGGTGCTTGGAAATCATTTTTATATATTTTATTTATATATTGCTGTACCCGGCCACGCGTTGCTGTGGCTCAGTCTGGTTAAATTTACGTCCAACAGATGGTGCTGTTTTTCAAAAAAAAGCATGTTTTTACCTGTCACAGGTGTGACATCTATATAATAGTAGGTATATAAAAACACGTGCGTATTCGAATGCAACGTTGTGTCAAAATTTCAAAGCAATCAGTGAAGAACTTTCGGAGATTTAAGATTTTGAACAAACGAACATTTACATTTTTATTTATATATATTTGTGCTATATAGTACAGTTTGGAGGGGGGAATTGGGTTTTTGTGTGTGTGCGTGTATATGGTTATACTCCACCCAGAGTTGCATTGTTTGGGTTATGCAGCCTTTTAAATGTAATCGATCAATACATTTATTCATTATATATGACAGGAGATTGAAAACTTTGCTAACATCATTTTTTTCTCATACAAGCAAACTGTGCATGCACAAGTTCCTACCTGTAAATATTAAGAGAAAGAAATGTCTATTCATGTAATAATATGAATTTATGTGAAATCATGAGGACCTCAGAATAAAACAAGTTACTTATTCTAAAAATAATTGTGAGTGGCAATACATTGGAGCCGAGTGGGGGAAAAAAAATCAAAGTATGACAAGATGCAGTTTTAAGATGTGTTGTTCAAAAAGAATCAAAAGAAGAAAAGCCCCAAGCTTTCCTTTATATTAGAGATAAAGCTTGAAGGAAGCCTACTAGCTTGAAGGAAGACACAACATTTGCTATATTGGATCTTGCTTTTTGAAGTTCGTTTCAATCAAATCTCCTTTAAGGTACAAAACAGCTTAATGCTTAGCAGCACACAGGTACAATGTCTTCTGATGTTGCACCTCTAAAAGACTTCAAAATGTGGAATCTGTCAGCATCATATTACACACAGTTTATTTTTAAATCTGTTCTACTGAATGTGTTATGACTGCTTTCCTAGTAAGCATTTTATAAATATATATACAGTGGGATTTACTGTGGAATAAGTTTGCATTAATCATTTCTAAAACAAGATTCTTCCTGAATGAAGAATTGTTGATCGAGATGGTTGATTGAGATGGAAAGCTCTTTGTGATAGATATAACTCTGCAGAACTTTTTTAAAAAGTTGAAATAATAAAAAAAAAATCTTTATTACTCCATGCCTAACTGCAGATTCCCAATGAAATAGATGGGTTTCCATTTTTTTTTTTTGTAAGAATTTATTTGTTTCCTTCACCCTTTCTTACCAGTGTATCCATAAATCAGGACTGCAACAGTCTGAGAAATGAAGAGGTTGGATATAGTTGCCTGGAACACACCAGTCTGTGAAATGTTAAAAAGAAAAAAAAAGTTTTTTAACTACTGCCTTTTGGAAGGACCTGTCCTTGGGTCTGACCCTAATTCTAAGCCTAAAGAAGACCTCTCAGTTTTCTTCTGCCTTTCACATGCTTTTTTACTTTTTAGTGCAGATATAAACCTAGAGTATTCCACTAACCCGTTCTTAGTTCTTTTTTGTTCCTCTGCTTGGGAATGGCTGAAAAATACTAAGTGCTTTTAAGGTCAACCCACATATATTATTCTTCAACAATAGTTAAATAAATGCCTGCAGAAATATTCCCTCCAAGCCCTCTTGCTTTACATAAGCAAACACAAGAAGGCAGCTGCCACACAGATACCCCTCCGAAAAAGAACCACATGTCAAGTACTTACTTTAGAAATATGAAAGCAAACATAATGTTATCATCACTAAACAGACATCTGCTCAAACACTTTCCAACAATCTCTGCTGTGTTCATATGTGGTGTTTACTATATGCCTCTCTCTATGAAAACAAAGTTAGAATGGTGACCTATGCAGAATTATAATTAAGGAAATGACTGATGAGTGAGATTAGAAATAATTGATTTTCCAAGTATGGGGCACAAAAGGCACAAACTCCTACCTTTCTTCCCCCCCCAATGGGGGAAAGTCAGATGTCAATGTTCAGTATGTATCCCACTGCTGTGCATCTTTCTGTCTGATGTATTAGCATGAGGGATGAATTGAAACTGGTTGTACTGTAGGTTTGCCTATGTGTTGAAAGACCTTATGGTTCTTCCTATCCTTTGTTGCCACTGGCCTTCAGATCGAGGACAAGAATTTCCAGGTTAATTCTACTGCTAATTCTGCTACATGAAGGTTGCTGAAAAACATTTCCCAGATCAGTAGACGATGGCTGGACTGGGGCAATTTCAGTTCAATTATTGGATTTTTTTTTATCAGCACGCTAGCTTTTTTACCCCCCCCCTCCCAATTTTAGAAAATCAGACAGGAGCAATGGTATTTACTCTGCTTGTAAATTAGTAAGTTAATACGTGTCATCCTGCTGCGATATCACTACTCAAGAGCCTCTGGCTGGGCTCACCAATACTGATTTTGGCTTATGTGTCCATTCCTCTGGCTGTGGGCATACAACATTTGGCTGCAGTAGCTGAGCCCAAGACTCAAACACAATTTTATTTCATGTCATTCTAGGAACTGTTAACATTGGGTGATTATTTAGATTCAGTTGTTGCCACTAGATAAACCTATGACAAAGGTAGAGATGGATAGGACTAGGGTTAAGTTTAGGCTATGAGTGCAGGAGAATGCTCCCTAAGATGTTTTCTGTATCTTGTCTTTATTTGACCTAGTTCTAAAATTGCTAAAATTCACTTGCGCCTTATCATGCATGAATACGACTCAGAAACTTTGTTTTCTGTCATTTACTGTAATGTATTGTAATGTTGCTCATCTCCTACCTAGGTAGGTTATCTGTCTTGGTGTGCTCTCCCTTAAGCAGCCACAAGCCACTCTTTTATATAGGTAAATTCTAATGCACTTCACTGACCATGACTTTTCAGTCTCAGGTGACCCCTAAAGATGGGATCAGACTAGTTCCTTACTAGCCACTTTGGCTGGTGCAAGCATCCCCCTCTCCTCTGATCCCTGAACTGCCATTTAGGACCACTCTGCTCTGAGCAGCAAAAATCCAATTGAAACTCTACGCAGTATCAGCTCAGAGACCTAGATCAGCCCAAATTTCAGTCAGTTGGCAACCTGACTACATCATAAAATGGGCCAGAAAGAGACGACTCATGCTATTCTCACCCTACCTATCACTATTTCTTTGCACTATTTTGGAACATATGCTTACTGTTATTCCAGAAGAGCCCTAAAACCATGCTCTAAAGACCATGGGTATAGTCTGTCTGATTCTCCACCTCTGTCAGACCCTGTTATGTTGTCAACAACTCAGGTTGATACAGTCTGTCAAGTTGGAGATTAGCCAGAGACAGATGAAGTAAAGAACCTCTCTTCCCCTATCACCTGCCTCCTCTCCCAATTATTCTGAGGTTGGGAATGATGGCAGATGAATGGGAAACGTTCGGACAAGCAGATGAATCCACAGGACTAATTCTTTGTCAACTTCATTTGCACGTACTTATTTTGTGGTCAGTAGATTGACTGGTGGTGTTGAGAAGGTGATGGTGTGGAACATATTGTCATTTGGCTAATATGCAATCCTTGCTCTTAACCAAAGGGTAAAGATGTATTAGCCAAGAAAACAAGGGATTGACAAATGTGGACAGTAAAAGCTATGCTAGTTTAGCATTCTCCTGTGACAAGATGAGACAAGAGCACTTTAACTAAGTATGAGGGAAGGGAAACAGTGTGGCACTGATAGATAGAAATCCCCTGAGCTTACAGACCATCTCCTGCTCAAGAAGAACCAGACCCATTGATTCTCACTGTCTTTAGACTGATATGTTCACTTGGGAATGAAGGGGGCATGACAGGATTCACCCTTCCAACAGAAAATACACAGAACAGTAGGCAACTCGTCAAATGAACATTCTGCATGTAATAGAGAGTTTCCAGGGCAGCTGGAATTTGGACTGTTTACAACAAATTGCAACTGGATTGTATGTGTGATTGTGCATTTGTCTCTCTCTCTCTCTCTCTCTCTGTGTGTGTGTGTGTGTGTGTGTGTGTGTGTGTGAGAGAGAGAGAGAGAGAGAGAGAGAGAGAGAGAGAGAGAGACCCAAAAGTGCTAAATTCACTACTTATCAGTTGAGAACGATTGTACATAAGAATTGCTGAAGAAACCCTGCATCTCCTACAAACATACCCTGCATATGGAATGTTTTGCCATATCTTTACAAAGATATTCTGAAAATGCCATGCTTCAGAAATTGAGGAAATTGGAACTTCTGGGTGGGTAATGCTATGGAGGAAAAAATATTTCCATTTCTTTCAATCCACACCAAGTGGGAAGGATGTTGGATGCTTATATGAACCAGCTGGCAGCAGTTTCAAACTATTTGTTGTTGTTCATATGAATGTAAGTATGAAACAAGGACCATATAATACTT
This sequence comes from Protobothrops mucrosquamatus, assembly GCF_001527695.2. Taxonomy (NCBI): domain Eukaryota; kingdom Metazoa; phylum Chordata; class Lepidosauria; order Squamata; family Viperidae; genus Protobothrops; species Protobothrops mucrosquamatus. The sequence continues at coordinate 600,437 of NW_015386646.1, read as the reverse complement.
CATAAATAAACAGAGGCCCGCTAGTCTTTCCTTGGGATTGCTGGGTCCTTTTATTCCTACTTCTAACCGCAGACGTGTGTGGAGTTTGCCAAATTGGGAATATAATATGATCTGAAAGTTTCAACCTAAAGGAACCTCTTTCTTCTTTCTTGGCCACAATGATAAACAGCATTAGGGCCAAATTGTGACATGTTGGGCATGACACATAATTTCATTTCAAAATAAAACAATACCAAAGCAAGTTGAAAATTCTGACATTGACAAACATAGGTAAATATGACATTTGGCTGCAGCCTTTAGATGTAATACGGATGCAAATTCTGACAGTCAGTGACAGATCAAAGGCAAATTTGGAAGGATGTAGAATTCTTGGAATTTTATTACTGCATACAAGGCATTTACTGTATTCTATATACTGTACATTATAAAAGCAGAGGACTTATAAAATGCCCCAGCCTGGCTATATACCACTGGAGCTCTTGATTTTTAAAGGAGATGAAACTACACACAGGTGAAGTTCCATATTGGAATGCAGAAAAAAAGTAGATTTTAGTATATTCAGAGTAATATTAAACAGGATTCCATACCGGAAAAGCTAATAAGAAATGGAAATCAAATTGGATGGATGTTCCTATAAAAAAGAAGAAGAAGAAGAATGTTAAAACAACAATTTTAAAGAAAGATAGCTGGAATGCACAGAAGTTATGCAACTTTTTAAAACAAGTTATAGGAGGGAGAAAGAGGGACAGGTCACAAAGGAAAAATAGGCAACCAGCGTAGAGAGAACGTCAACAAATGTGGAGTTAGGAGAATGCAGTAATGTAGTAATAAATGCTAACAAAAAGAACAAAAACAGCTTATGAGATCTGTTCCAAGTAAGAAAGGAATTGCTATATATTGTAGGTTGCTTGTTGAAAATGGCAACATACTAATAGATAAACCCACTCCATCTCTACCCCCATCACCACCCAAAAAAGACTATGTTTTGGGTGTCATGAGCCCTGTAAAGAAGAACAACAAACAAAACTGAAGCCTGAGATTGATAGAAACATGATTAGGGATATCTGTTTACTTTGAATGAGTTCAAGTCTCCATAGCCAGCTTAAACTGCATCCTCCAGTGCTGAATGAACTGATTCTTACTGAAACATTACGGATTATCTTTGAGATATTCTGAAAAAGGTAAATTGCCATATGATTGAAGACAAGGGTTCCCTATTTTCCTAAAGGGAAAAAAAGAGGGATCCAAGGAATCAGGCAGTGTTTAACATATGCTAAGTCATGATTTTTTAAAGATGATTTGTTGAGTAAGCACCAACTGCCTTATCAACTCAGCACCATCCTAAACTACTAAACTCAGTTTATACTATACATCAGGGGGTCTTCAAATTTGGCCCTTTTATGACTTGTGAACCTCAACTCCCAGAATTGCTCAGCCAGATACGCTGGTTGAGGAATTCTGGGAGTTGAAGTCCACAAGTCATAAAAGGGCCAAGTTTGAAGATCCCTGCTATACATCATAATGACTTAATTCAGTGCTATGCTTACCAATTGAAGAACTCTAAAATGAAAAAAATATCTTGTTAATAGTTTCATAAAATGACATCACAGTTTGAATAATATGCTATTAGATTATATTATTGAATCACATTTTTCTGCCTTTCTAAGTAATTATTTCTAGAATTCATGAGCAGCATTTAATTTAAATGAATATTTAAGGACCTATAAATTTGTTACAATGACACTGTAGAGATAAGGTGCAGTTGAGGCAAGTTTTCTGCTTGTTACAGTCTATGAGTATATAAAAACTTCAAATTTCAAATAGCCATTTTAGAGGTAGTTATTTTTAAGTAAGTTATTTTATTAGCTGAACAAATTGTCATAACTAACTCGGCATTATTGGGGCAGGTCAGCAGATAACTTTGCTAAATAAATAAAGGTGATTGATTTTAAAAATGCTTCTCATGAGTAACCTGAACAGTTACTGTATTAAAAAAGACATATTTTGAATTGAAACATTTTAAAAAACTGGGTGGTGAGGGTACAAATGGCAAGATAAGTTAAAGTTGTGGGTTTTTGTTTCTTTTTGCACTTATGATCCACACCTTCCATGGCCAAACAACACTTTTGAAAACAATGTTGAAAAAAATATAGTCACCTTCTAAATAAGGAAGAGTTCCTTGAAATATGGAACATATATCAGGCTCAAACAATTAAGGTTATGGAATCATAATAACATAGGGGTGGAAGGGACTTTGGAGATCTTTTACTCTAATCCCCTGTCCAAAGCAAGAGACCCTATACCATGGGTAGGCAACCTTGGCTCTTTTATGACTCATGGACTTCAACTCCCAGAATTCCTCAGCCAGCCATGCTGGGTCAGGAATTCTGGGAGTTGAAGTCCACAAATCATAAAAGAGCCAAGTTTGCCTACCCCCGCCCTATACCATCCCAGACAAATGGATGTCCAATCTTTTCTTGAAAACTCCAGTGAGAAAGCACCCCCAACTACGGGTGATTTCCTTGGAATCAAAGTTTGCATTGTTTAAGTATTCCTATTATGAATGTGAAATAACTAAACAATGCAAACTTTGATTCCAAGGAAATTACATTTTGAGAAAATATATATTGCTTATATCATGTGGAGGTTAATATTAACAAGAACCATGATGGCCCAGTGGTTAGAATGCAGTATTGCAGGCTACTTCTGCTGACTGCCGGTTGCCAACAGTTCGGCAGTTCAATTTTCACCAGCTCAAGGCTGACTCAGCCTTCCATCCTTCTGAGGTCAGTAAAATGAGGACCCAGATTGTTAGAAGCAATATGCTGATTCTGTAAACCACTTAGAGAGGGCTGTAAAGCACTGTGAAGTGGTATATAAGTCTAAGTGCTATTGCTATTGCTATTATATAATCTCGCTATAGTTCTGTTCGTTAAAATATATTACATGTTAATATAGTTCAATATATTGGTATATAAGTCTAAGTTCTATTGCTATATTCCTAAACAGGAAATTTCTTAGGCATTTGTGAAGCAATATATGTCATACAGAAATGCAGGGAGAATCGAGAAAGAAGTGGTCTTTTCTTCTTTTTATATGCTTCATTCTCTTTTTTAAATAGATTGTGGAATTGCCTGAATAATTTCCTAGAGAAATTAGTGAAACTCATTGTTTGGGACCGCCAGTTTGTCTCCTGGAGGAATATCAGAAAAGAAAAGGGCCTTTATGTCATTCATATAATCTACATACATAGAAAAACTGCTCTGAAGTTAAAATCATTGTATTTTCAATGATCACAACTGCTTGGCCAGTTGATTAAAGAATAGGAACTGTAAGTAAACAATTTGTAAAAAGCTATTGTTAGAATTTATGAGAGCTGAAATGAGAAAATCTGCAAGCTGGCAGTGATATGTAGAGATTCTGTCTTTATTCACTGATTTTATTAATATATATTTATTTATTTCAGCACTTATAATTGATCAGTTCCTGAATTTACTTCTGTTTAGAGTTTATCTTCTTGACATTTAAATGAGACCATGAAATAATGTTGCTAAACTACAGTCAGTAATAGAATCAATGTTTGTTAGATCCATAAAGTTCCCAAGATCCCAAAACAAAATACATAAAATGTCACCATAGGATTTAAACATGGGAAGCCAAAGAGGCTGCACACTGTTGGAAAGTTGATTATAAAATAAAAACATAAACACATCCTCAGCCATGTTGTACCTGTTGGATAAGTCATTCCAGTTCACTAAATAGTCTTAGGTGTAGAATAGGTCTCTTCTGCTGTATTTATATTATGTATATAATATATGTATTATGTATATAATATTATGTATTTATATTATGTATATAAAAAGGTTAAAGCCAGAATCACCAAAGGCCTCTCTCCCTTTGAGTCTACTCCTGCTAATTTCCCAGGAATAGTATTTAAAGGTCATCAAGACGTTTTACGTCAAGGAAATCAATCTTTACCTCTATCTAATATATTTACCAACAATAATTCAGAAGACGGAGAAAATATAGAACGCAGAAAGAGTAGGTAGACAAACAGACAGACAGAGAAAAAATAGGGTATAAAAAACGGTTACTTTTCGAAAACTAGAAACGATTACAAAGTATTTAGTTCATTATATCATATTATTTGCTAAGTGGCTTGAGTAAAGTGTACAAGTTAAAACAGTTGATGAAAGTGCAGGAAAAAAAAAACCCAGCATAGTAGGAAGACTAAGAATGCTAGTTTAAACCAGTTTTGTTTTGTTTTTTCTAACCCAACCTCTTTGAATTCAGTGAGCTGTATAACACTACAGTGCTGTACAACCTGGAAATAAGCTTCACTGAGGTCACTGAGGGCTTTATTTTTGACAAGACATGCATAGAATGGCCTTATAATGTTGCTTATCTTTATTTTGCATTTAACCACACTGTTATTCCTCATTAAAAGTTGCAATGATCCCCCAGGAAGGGAAGGGTGATGTTATCACTGTTCAATTTCTTATTTTTTATAAACAGAAAGTCCCTGTGTCTTCTGAATATGTATTTTTTTTTCCTGACAGAGTTTGATCTTTCATAAATATAGGTGAGAATAACCTCTGGATACTAGCCTGCAGCACTGAAGTATGAAATTTTGAATTCTATGGGTCACTGTTTTTGCAGCAGCCATATGTGAAGAAAAGGCAATGATTGTTTTATTGTTGTTTTCTTAAGAAACAGAGAAAGGTTTGTTTTTCTATGTGTCAACTAACTCCTTTTTTTGCAAATTGTGGGGAAAAGAAACCAGTAGCCAACATGTGGCTTGGAAATGGCATTTGCCACTTTAATATACAGAACTAAATAATAAAAAACAATCTAAATATTCTTGTCTGCAGCTAATAAAATATGCAGTATTTTGAGCCCAAATTGAGTCCAAAAAGTTGCAGTTAGGTTCATACTAACTTGAATATTAACATTATGATTGGCATTTGTAATTGTTTCTCAACTGAATTATCAGGCTGATTTTCACTTGTTTAAACCAGGGACCTCCCCATTGCTTTAGGTCGTGGGAACAATTGGACTGTTTAGAACAGATTGTGACACATAAATAAAATGGCTTCTAGAGTGGCTTGCCCATTCCATCACCCCCAAAATTAGTCTCTTGAGTTGCAACTAATTACAAAGACTCCGCCTGTCCCTGCTTATCTTTTCCGAACAAGGGAGAACATTTAGAAAAGAAACACTAACTGCAAGAAAGCTTGTGGCACTTTTGCAGCCTAGAGACATACGTACTTCGACATAGAGATGATGAAGTAGGTTGGCCTTCTGTTTCACAACTTCCCTGAGTCTCATTTTTTAAATTCATTATTTAAAAAATATTAAGTGGGACAGGGAAGATTTTGCTTGGGCCTAGTTGCATGATCTTGTTAATATAATGACGGATGGAATGATGAGAGTATTTGGGAGTTCAGAATTCACAAAATTAATTCCAAAGAGGTTTGTAAGAAAATATATATGTCCCTCAGTCACTGCATTTTGATACAAGGATTGCAATTGCTGCACCAGTCTTCCAAGTATGCCATTTTCCACACTGAGATTCACTTTTTTTGTGAACAGATTTCATTGGTAGTTGCTTTATATGAGTTGGATAACCATCTATCTAGCTCACTGTTGCCAGTACAAGAGATTTTAGAATTAGAATTAGAATAGAATAGAGCTGGAAGGGACCTTGGAGGCCTTCTAGTCCAACCCCCTGCTCAAGCAGGAGGACCTATACCATCTCAGACAAGTGACTGTCTAGCCTCTTCTTAAAAATCTCCAGTGATGGAGTGTCCACGATTTCTGGAGGCAAAATGTTCCACTGGTTAATTGTCCTCACTGTCAGGAAGTTTCTTCTTAATTCCAGGTTGCTTCACTCTTTGATCAGTTTCCAACCATTGTTTCTTGTCCTTCCCTCTGGAGAAGGCCTCCTCTGCCTTGTGGCAGCCCCTCAGATACTGGTACACTGCTATCATGTCTCCCTATTTCTTCTTTTCTTTAGACTAGCCAAACCCAAGTCCTGCAACCATTCTTCATATGTTTTAGGCCTTTAATCATCTTAGTTGCTCTTCTCTGAATATTTTCCAAACTCTCAACTTCTTTTTTGTGATATGGTGACCAAAACTGGTTACAGAATTCCAGATGTAGTCTTACAAGGGTTTTATAAAACGGTACTAATACTTCTCATGATCTTGATTCTATGCCTCTGTTTATATAACTCAGGATTGTATTAGCTTCTGCTGCTGCACACTGCTGGCTCATAGTCAAGTGATTGTTCACTAGGACTCCAAGGTCCCTCTCACAGTTGCTGTTTTTAAGCCAGGTCTCGCCCAATTTGTACTTGTACTTTTGGTTTTTTCCTGCCTAAATATAAAACGTTGCTTTTCTCCACATTGAAACTAATTTTGTTGAATAGGGCCCATTTTTCAAGTTTGTCTAGATCTTTTTGGATCCTGAGTTTGTCTTCTGAGGTGTTGGCTACCCCTGCTAGTTTGGTGTCATCTGCAAATTTAATGAGTTCTCTCATCTAAGTCATTGATGAAGATATTGAAGAGTACTGGGCCTAAAACGGAACCTTGTGGCACCCCACTGCTTACTTTTCTCCATGTGGATGTAGTGCCATTGAGGACTACTCATTGAGTACGGGTTGCCAGCCAGCTGCAGATCCATCTGGTGGTGATGTTGTCTATTCCATCTTTTTCTAGCTTACCAAGGAATAGGTTGTGGTCTACTTTATCAAATGCTTTACTGAAATCTAAGTATACTACGTCCACAGCAGATTATTAGATTTCAGTAAAGCATTTGATAAAGTAGACCACAACTGTTGGTAAGAAGAGAGGATTCCATATCACTACTCTTCTCTGTCTTCTGAGATTTTAGTAATTAATTCATGTGGGATTAAGTATATCTTTGCAGCTACAATGTTGACATTTATTCTTTGAACAAAAACCCAGTTCTAAGATTCTTAGAAATGTGTAATCTATTTTAGAATCATGGTTAATACCAAACTAGACAACCAGATCTAACACATATGAAGTAAATCCCAGGCCTTCTCTACAAGTATACCATTTACTTCCATGAAGATGCTTGCAATCCAGCAGCCATTTGCTGCAGACAGCCACGTACTTTAGAATTTTAAAAAAGGTAAAAAATGTAAAAAGAAAATAGTAAAAAAATATTTACTATCCCGACACCTTTGCCTTGTAGGCTGGCAAACCCCTCCCCTTCGCATCTCTGTTGAAAGGCTAAGTCCTTGTCAAGTCTCTTCCACCTAAAAGCAATTTTACAATAGATTGATAGTAACCCTCAATTGACAACACCTTGGAATTGATTACAAACATAATGGAGGGCAGAGCATCAGACACCCAGGTCTGAAATGAACAACCTGTTTTGCACTGCTACAGCTGGATGGTGTAACAAAAGTAAGAAAAATAAGCAATCCAGCATCTTCAAATGGAAGATTGTAGCAATCTAAAGATTTCTTTACCCCAAAACACAATCTTGTGGTCTTCTGGGGCTGCCTGATGGGGGTTTGCAGTATTGAATGAAAATAGAGGGCTTGGGTTTGCTTAGTCTTGACAAAGACCAATATTGCTTATTGTAACTGGCAGGTTTCTCTAAGTTCTTCCTAGAGATGCTGTCAATTGAATATGGGTTCATCTCCTTCAGAGCAGATGTTTTATAATGGATCCATAAGATCTCCTCTGGTACTAGGTAGAAAATAATAAAAGATTAGGTTTTAGCAGTAAAATAATGTATACATTTAGGGATGTAGAATCAACCAACCAACCAACCAACCAACCAACCAAACAAACAAACAAACAAACAAACAAACAAACAAACAAACAAATCTGTATTACACTTAGAAGCTAAGCTGTTCCTAAAAAGCCAATGTTATATACTTTATTATGTTCCTTAATATAAAAAAAAGAGGTGATCAGTTGAAAGTACCAACTAAGCAGTTTCTCTTAATAATTCCAGGAAATAGGCTTATCGGTTCTATTTGGTTCTGCATTATGGATCCCTTTTTATATTGAATGTGATACCTGAGCATATCTATGAAAATGATATGTCAAATCCAAATTTAATTTCTGCAGGAACATCACAGTTTAAGAACACAAAGCCTAAGCCAAAGAATTATATATACAATTTACAAAGCCAAGTTGCTGGAGTGGTTAAGGGGTTGGCTCAGTGGTGGAATTCAGCCAGTTCTCACCACTGGCCCAGGCCCAGAATGGACTTCCGGAAGTGGCATCCACACAGAGAACCGGTTGAATCCCACCTCTCGGTTGCTCAGAAACTAGGATAATGTGAGTTCTTGTCCCACCTTAGCCAAGAAAGCATCTGGGTGACTGGCCAGTCACTCTCTCTCAATCCAATCCCCTTCACAAAGTTATTTTTGGGAAAATAGGTGGAGGAAGGTGCATTATGTATGTTCACTGCCTTGAGTTATTTATAAAAATAATAAGAGAGGGATAAAAAAATCTAATTAAAAATGTGATCATTTGTATATTCATGGACTTTAGAGTTACAAATAAACATGCTCCTTCACAAATGGAGGGATAAGAGCTTTGGATTGCTAATGTGACCGTTTTAAAATTAATTACAGTTAAGTCACTCAGAGGCTAGGCTTAAGGTTAAATGTCTCATTATTAGCTAAGAGAAAGACTTCAAGTGTCCTTTTTTATTTTCATATGACATTTAGCTATCAATGATGTGATTGTTTCTGCCACTGGTTCTTCTTCTGTCACAGGCAGTTTGTGGTGCCAAGTGCTGGATGGGCAAAGAGACTACCTATTTAATTGGGGAAAAGCTGCATTGGGTTGCAGTGAGTTTTGCAAAGAACATTAGACTGTTTTGTTTCAGCTCAGATTAAGTAATCAAACTGAATATGAAGTGGTTGGATGGTACCATTTACATTATCCTTAAGGGTCACCCCCCTTTCCAGGCTTTTTTCAGATATCTACAAACTGTCTTTCTGGATATGCTGAGGCAAAAGTTTCCCTAAGTACTAAGTACTGGATAACTCCAAAGAATATTATTGCATAGTTGTTTGGGAACATGAACAAGACTCCTTTCAAGATTCCTCCTTACTCTGTTAAACATATCTTTCAAGATCAGACCAAGATCCCTCTAGCCCAGCATTCATCACCTCAAAGCACTCACCTTCTGTTTTGTTTGACAGAAAGAGGCAGTGACCTAGGTAGCAGCTCCCACCCTGAAGAAGATGGGTTGGTGACATTACCATGGAGTCATGTGCATCATGCATCTTGTCCACTGGTCCCACTTGTAAAGGTTCTTTTACCAGGAAGAAAATGAGCTTAGCTTATGGAAGAGGAAATGGGAAGGGAATCCATCTTCTCTTCCATCTGTGCCAAAAAGTTCCTTTGGTTCACTCTGTTACAGCTCACTCCTTTCTACTCATTCTCATTGCTGGATCTCCATATCTGATATATAGAGATATACTGTCTCTTCAATAAGTATGTTTATAAACACTGCTCCAGAAAAAATATTAATGGATTTTTTGGTTTAAACAATTGCTTTTATTAACTTTTTCTTTTAAACCAAATAATCACCTTCCTAATAATCATCCTATCCTCTAGAACGGGGGGGGGGGGGTTGTCAAACTCGATCATGTCGCATGATGTATCGTGACGTATCGCAATGTTTTTTGCCTTTGCAGAGCTGGGTTGGGCATGGCCTGTGCGTGATGCATCCGGCCCGTAGGCCGTCAGTTTGACACCCTGCTCTAGAAGCATTCCCTGCTAATTTCATCTAGTAACAAAACTTTATTTTTTCAAATTTCTCCAGACAGTTAGTTACTAATTCTTGAACTTGTCATTAAACTGCTTCCTTATTCTCATGTAATCAGCTGCTTGAAGTCACAGGGGGGGGGAGGACAACAACTTTGCTTCCATTTGATTTTGATATTAGTACATGGTGCAAATCACAAGCAACTAATGAGGCACAATTTTGAAAGCATCAAATAAAGAAATATATCAACCTCCTTCATTCTGGAGAGCTTAGAAATTAGGGGAGGTAGGAATGTGATTTGGAAAATGTTAAAGCAACTTAGGCACTTGGTTTTAAATAACAGTGAAAGGATATATATATATATACCATAGCCCTTAACCCCATGCTTGTGCTGCTGTCCTTGGAAATAAACCTCATTGCACTGGGTATGGCTTATTTTTGATTTCTCAAAAATTTCTCTGGTGATGCCGCTAAATTGCTCATCGAATTTGTAAGACTATAATTATATAGCAAAGAGGCATCAATACTGGCACGCTGCCACTAAGATGGGCAGCCAATCAAATCATGGGTTAATAAGGCTGTCAAGTCTGCCTTATCAGGAGGAACAACAGAAAATATGGGGCACCTTAAGGATTAACAAGTTATTGGTTTTGCTATGAGAAATCTACATGGCTTCTTTCTGGAAAGTATTGGAATATCATTATTCCTTCAATTTTTACCTTCAAGGTAAAAAATAGACTATAAGATACATATATAAAAAAAACAACTTGGACTATGTGATGAGAAGTTTTATGAACCCAGGATGTAAGGGAATGTGTGAATGATCTTGGGGAAAGAAGGGAAGAGATGCTTCCTAGGAAACAATTAGATCTGAGAGGCAAAGCAATCCAAAGCTCTTAAAAGAATAGCTGGATCTACCAAAAACTACATACAAAAAGGAAGCAAATGCACATAAACAAGAAGACAAGAACTGCGGAAAGAGATTTAGTATGGCTTTATACAAAATGTTTATTTTTTAAAAAAGGTATTTTATTTTATTCAGAAAATTAAAAATACAAAACCCCCAAAAAGAAAAACCATTACAAAGTCAAAACAAAACTAGACAAAAACATTTTAAAAAAAGATGTGAAGTTAAAGGACAAAAAAAACAAAATTACCTATTATACCCCTTAATTAAACACTAACAAATATGTATCAACAATGCTAGCTTTTCCCCTTGCTATACAAAAATTTTAAATTCAGTGAGCATTCCCAAAAAATGGACTAAAATGTTATTGGTTCCTTCCCAGTAACTAAGCAAATCAATCAAGTAACATTTCATTTCCAGTTGCCAGCATCAGTTAAAATTCACCCTATATTCCATTGGACATTGCTTGTCAAAGAACCCCCCCCCCCGCACACTCTATGTTCACAGACAGTATCCCCATTTCCATTTAGCAGACGGGGAGGAAGAGTATGATGTGGAAGCACTGATAGACTCTAGACTCAGAAGGAAGTGGATCAAATACTTAATACACTGGAAAAGCTACCCAGACTCTGAAGGATCATGGGAGGCAGCAACAGATGTCATGCACCAAGTTTGTACATTGTTTTTACAACCAATATCCCAACAAACCCCATACTAGGAAGCTAGTGGCCTTGCAAAAGGCCGAGCACTGACTAGCATGAGCAGGAGGTTCTCTTCTATGAGATGGAGGGACCTTCACGTGTACCAAGAGACTAAATAAGGGGAAGTGGACCAGCTCCTTCCACATCAGGCATATAGAACATGGGGGGGGGAGAACAGCAGATTCTTGAGGGAGGGGTGGCAGCCATCTCAACTGGAGCAGATGAATTACAGGATACCTTGTGTGCTCACAGGGAGTTGCGGGGGGGAAAAGAGGGGAGTGGCACCACTACATTTCCTACTCACAGCCCACAATCTAGTTTCCCCGGGAACTCGATAGGGGAGGATGTGGGTGAAGTAATGGAAACAACCTTGAGGAAAGAAGGGACGAGATGTTGCCTAGGAAACAGTTAGACAAGAGAGGCCTCCAGGGGCTTAATGATCAGAGAAGGAAACTTAGGAAGGAGCCTCTCTAATGGATCAAGCAGTTAAAAGTGGTGGAAGAAAGTGTGTGGCTTTTCATTGGCAAGATTCTGTTAATGAGCCATACAATAAAGTAAAATTAGTTCATCTAGCCTTGTTTCCTGTCTGGTTTACCTAGGAAGGAGGGAATATTACTGATAATAAAATTTTAACCGATCTTCATTAAAGATCTTAACTAAAATTCTAATAGCAACCTTAGTTCGTAGGTTACTGTTTACAATGCAAGCATAGTGGATTCCATAATACATAACAAAGAGCGCAAGGAATTTTAAAATCTTGCATTTTGGCCCTTGTGCCAGCAAAATTGTGCCCATACTTTTATGTATTGCAGAGGTGTTTATAGTTGAAGCCAATCATATTGTCTCTTCCAGATTATTTTATAACCTTTTTTGCCATAATTTTTAAGTGAATTACTGCAGTTAAGTTAGTTAACATGGTTTGTTCAGTGAACCTGGCTTCCCATTGACTTTGCCTGTCAGAAGGTCACAAAAGGTAATCGTATAACCCTGGACACTGCAACTCTCATAAATACATGCTTGTTGCCATGCATTCAAATTTTGATCACACAAGCATGGGGATGCTCGCAACAGTCATAAGTGTGAAAAACAGTCATAAGTCACTTTTTTCAATGCTGTAATTTCAAATGGTCACTAAATGAAGGTTGTAAGTCAAGAACTATCTGTAGAATGCTGGCCCACCAGTTATACTTTATGTTTGCATGTTTGTTTGGTTACCGTAAAGAGATGGCTAGGAGAGGTGTTACCGATGGAGCCTGACAAGATGTTGCAGTGTTAGTAGTTGAAAGTATCCAATGTTGATGGAAAATATACTGAATATTTTCCATCAACATTTGACATTTTCAGCTACTAACACCACTTTCAGCTTACTGAAGGGGAGTCCTGAAACCAAAATGTATAGCAATGAATAAAGGTCATAGGTTATGCTCCAAACACAAAATAAAAGTTTTTTTAAAATTAAAACATTCTTTACATATTTTATTTCCAATATTTATTTCCTGCCTAGTAGCAAAATCATCTGGGCAATTTCCTGTAAAAGACAAACTGTGCTGTAACAAGTTACAGAATGAGACATCTTGACAGTTTCTTCCAAAGCTGGTACCTGAATTGAATGTTTTTGTCCAAAAAACTGAATCAGTGCATAACACCCAATACTTTGTTTTGGAGAAACATATAGAAATGTTTTCCTTACCTTCTCTTCAACAGTCTATGTTTCAAAAAAATCCTCTACCTAATACTGCAGCCTGGTTTAATGAACCAATTTTATGTGGCTACTTCAAATCAAAACCAGGAGTGCTTTTCCTTCGTACGTACCATATAATGTGCCTTGAATACCCAGCGATTCAGAACTATCCAAACAAATCAGTTTCTTTAACAGATGTTAACTTTTCCCCTCTGTCTCCTTTTCTGAACTCAATATGGTGGGTGAGATATGGATCATCTGATCTGTTAAGAAACTGTTGTTGAAAGTTCTGCTTGAAAGAAAAGCATGCCTAAAGGGCATTGAAAACACGGATGACTTTTTTTCCTTCCGAAATTCAAAAGTGTTTATATTTCTTATCATACATTCCTTGGCACAAATATAGCACCTTAACAGCACAACTTAACTTGATAACGCAACTTAACTTATTTTTGACCACAAAATGTCTCTCTGTATATATGTTTGTGTTTGTGTACATACATTTTCTATCCTAAATCAAGCATATCTGTCTGTCTGTCTGTCTGTCTGTCTGTCTGTCTGTCTGTCTGTCTGTCTGTCTGTCTGTCTGTCTGTCTGTCTGTCTGTCTGTCTGTCTGTATATATAAGTGTGTGTTTGTTTATTCTTGAAGCCCAACTTGATACATATTTATTTGACTATAAAGTCAACATGACTCTCACCTATGTATATATAAATGTATGAATGTTGTTTTTCACTTTCATAGGACAATGCATGTATGGTACGTTTGTATGAAATTAATAGATTTTTCTACTAGCTATGGCTGTTCATATGGACAATGACCTGTTATATACAGTCTCAAAGGTGATTTTCCAAAAGGCAACTGGACTTTCTTGGTTTTTTGTTTTGTTTTGTTTTTTTGAAAATGGTTCGCTTCTCATCCATTCGCTTCTTTCATTTCTGAAGAACTGACCTTCTGCTATTGAGACTCTTTCTGTGGTATACTGAGTATCTTATCTATTCTAGTTTCATCTTTCTTTCACCAAAATCTCTTACTGCAAGTTGATCCTTGGGTATGGGCAACACAGTGGTTTCTATAACAAATGGTCTGGAAGCCATTTGCAATAGGACCATTACAGAGAACACAAGCAAAATGTACACAAACACATTTATGGTGGTACATTCTATTGCATTCCTACTTTGAAGGAATCATTTTGTCAGGACACTCCAATAATTAAAACTAATTTTTTATATGTCAAATATACAAAATATATTAAGTTAAAGGGACAAAGTTGAAGGGACAAAGAAGAAATCATTATACTTTAAAGTGTCTGTCATCTCAGGAAAAATAGTGCTGTTCAACCTGTGTCCGTGTTCTTGCTCAATAAGAAAGAGAGAAACAATGCTTTTGAACCACAGTTTTGTTCTCATGTGAGAGAATCTGATTTCATGGGGACATAGTGGTTCTTGTGTGTTTTCATGAGACAGATGAATAAATAATGGATGGATGAACAAATGAGAGAGATGGAGGGTAGGTGTAAGCATGCTTTCATGATAATTGATATGCATGTGAATGAATTGATGCATACGTGAATATAATAGAGAGAAAGAGGAAGGAAGGAAGGAAGGAAGGAAGAAAGGAAGGAAGGAAGGAAGGAAGGAAGGAAGGAAGGAAGGAAGGAAGGAAGGAAGGAAGGAAGTTTGGATGGGAAATGTGAGTGAATAAAGTAGAAAGACAAATAGAAGAGAAAAAATAGTATCTCCTGAAATATAGAATTGTAAATACTGCATTATACTGTATTTTACATTGTTCATATGCATTTTATTATAAACTCTCTCATACACATAGTGTTTTTTTAAAAAATGGGTTGTGATCTAAAACAATTCATTTTTTCCCATTCTATTTCCATTTATATTTCCATTTACATGATCTGTAACATGATCATATTAAAACATTTTAAAATCAGGGTGAGAAATGGTTGGAGCATATCAAATCTATTTCAAAATTCAGGCACCTTAGACTTTTTCATTCAAACCAGCATCAAATTTGGAAGCCTTAATTTAATACAAATTTATGGGCCACAAAAGTGGAATCTGCAAGGGATCCACCCACCCCAACTTGAGCCCTGTGAGCCTACAACAGATAAAGCAGGAGGTGAAGAAATCATATTATACTGGTTTTCATCTTGTTAAAAATCCACCTACTAACATCTGTGGGAGAAGAAAAGTATCAACCTCAATCCGATACTGCTAAAATGGGGTATAATCCTGCTGCCACACAGTTAAAAGGAATTCTTTGTGTGGGTGCATTACCAACATTTCCACCTAAGACTTGAAGATACAGCCTCCAAAACTTGCATCATCTACTTTGCATGCTAAAAAAATATAGTAAAATCAAACTTCAGAATCCTACATGCCCATCCACCTCTTTTTGGAAATGCCTATAAATTTAGACAGTAAATCCACGCCATGTCTTAAGCTCAATTATGCAACTTTGACTCATTATTTTAACTTTCCTCTTTTTTTTTTTAAGGAAATAATTTTGCCTGACATCTTCATCACAAAGGTAATAAATTTCTTTCCAAAGACAGATAAGATACATCTTTAAGCAGTCTCAGTCTTAACTTTATTAAGACAGGCAGAAATTTTTTATAAAAGCTGGACAAGCTTTTCAAGGATAACTTGAAGAAGGAATGGGGATCTCACTGCTGTCCCTTCCAGCCACACCTTTAGAGGAAAATCTTAATACAGATAGTTCTCAACTTGCAACCATTTGTTTAGTGGCCATTCGGAGTTACAATGGAACTGAAAAAAGTGAGTTACAACTATTTCTCACATTTACAATCATCACAACATCCTCAATGTCATGTGTTCGAAGTTTGGGCGCTTGCCAACTGGCATATATTTTACAATGGTTGCAGCGTCCTGGGGTCAGCTGATCACCATTTGTGACTTTCCAACAAGCAAAATCAATGGCAGAAGCCAGATTCATTTAATGATCAGATGATTCACTCAACAGCTACAGCTGCAGCATTTCCTGCCTGAGCAGGGGGTTGGACTAGATGACCTCCAAGGTCCCTTCCAACTTTATTATTGTTATTGTTAGTGGTAAAAAAAAAAGGTTGTAAAATTAGGCATATACTCACTTTCAAAACCGCCTTGTTGCTTAGCAACAAGACATTCTAGTTTCAATTGCGGTTGTAAATCAATGACTACCTGCAACAAAGCCTGCTAATAGCAAAAGCAATTTTATTTTGTTTTGTTTTGTTTTTAGGAAATGAGAAGTACAATTCACGTTGTAGTGCCAGCTATTCCTAATTGCTTCTTTGTGTAACGATGACATTTTTGCAGCCCTCTGCACCTCTTTAAGCAACACTCTACACATATACTGATGCCACTTTGTATAAGATGAGTGAAAACAGACAGCCATAACCTGGAAATAGGTGTCAGCAGAACTTCCAGTCATCATGATCCATCTTTTCCACATGGTTTTAGTTGCCTCTCAAGAACATAAAAACAGTTATGAATGATCTAATAAGGATCAGCAGGCACCTGCACAACGCCTGCCTCCAGCTGCAAGAAATCAAATTCAAGAAGCAAAAAAAATGGAGAAGAGGAAGGAGGGTGACCCATCTGGGTGCATTCTCCACACATCATTACAAACCCACAGCAAAGGGAATGCATTAATGCGCTTTTTGGCACCAAGGGTGCAGGCCTCTGGGGAAAAAAAAAGCATCTCATATGAATGTTTGCTTAAGGAACTTACAGCATTTGCTTTCCAATGATCTGCTGGAGCGGGGATAATGATATATTTGTGTAGAAAAATGGGGGCATTCACATTTCAAGTGGAGACTTGAGAAGCAAGATCACAGAGCTGCAACCACACAGATCTGTATTTCAGGGAAGAAAACCAGTAGCCTTCCAGATGCACTGGAACCATAATTCCCAGCAGCTTCTTCACTGGTCATGTTGGCCGCTGCTGCTGGAAGTTGTTGTTCATTTCTTCTTCTTCCAATGCTTCATATGTCTCCTCATTCAGTCATGATGAGTGTAGTGAGTTTTAACATCCAGGGAGCTAGACAAGGATAGGGATTGGACTAAGTGTATTACTTTTTCTCCCAATACAGGAAATAGAGAACCTTTTTCCTGGGTCAAGTTCTCTCCCTGGGTTTATATAATATATATAATTGCTATAATTTTGATTATTACTATAGAGGTCTTTAGTGAGAGATGGTAAACCTGTTTCAGAGGGGTAGCAGTTTATTGCCAGAGAGGGGCAATAAAAGGAAAAAAAATGGAAGCAAAAATGGAAAAATATTGGCATTTGGTAAAGATTTGCATTGCTTCCCTGTGGGAGGGGGTGATTCCTAGCATTTTAAGGAAGTTGTGGTCCACCCATTTCTTAAAAAGCCATTGCTAGAGTCCAGTCTATTGGATAATTTTCATCCTGTCTCCAGTTTTCTATTTTTAGGGAAGGTTGTTGTGTGAAGTTCCTGGATGAAACGGATTATCTATACTTTTTCCAGTCAGGATTCATGCCTGAATATGGGACAGAAATAGCATAGGCCACACTTTTTGATGATTTCTGGCAGGAGTGGAATGGTGGCATCCATCCTCTCTCTACTTGGTCTCTCTGTGGTCTTCAATACCATCGACCATGGTATCCTTCTGGAGTGGCTTCAGGGGTTGATAGTGGAGGCTCTGTGGTCACTTTCAGTAGGTGTTTCTAGGAAACAAGAGGTCTGGCCCTTGTCCCGTTTTGTGGGGGTTGGTATTTTCTTCATTTTTTGTTTAACATCTACATGATGCTACTGGGTGAGATCATTTACCACCATAGACTGATGACACCCAGCTGTATGGTGAGTTAGGCAATGCCATGACATCCCTCTTGCAGTGCTTGGAGGCTTTAAGGACTGGACGGGGAGCAACAGGCTGAAACTGAACACAGAAAAACAGAATGGGGTAGAACTGCCCCAGACAGTTCCTGTGCATATTTTAGTTCTTCTAATCTAGACTTAAAATTCCCGCTCAAGGAACCAGCGGCAGTAATGGCCAGGAGGACTTTTACACAACTGCAGATTATGCACTGGTTATTCTTTTCCTGGACCAACAATCCTTGTTTACAGCCACTCATGTTCTAGTCACCTTCCGTCTTGATTATTGCAAGGTTCCCTACATGGGTCTGCCCTTGAAGAATATTTGGAAGCTTCAATTGGTTCAAAATGTAGCAGTCTGTATAGTTTTGTGCAGACTTAGATATGCACATGTATCATCTCTCCTGTAGGAACTGCATTGGCTGTCCTTCAAAGCCCTACATGGCTTGGGACTAAGTTATTTTAAGGGCTGTCTTTTCCTGGTCACATCTATCCAACCCACCAGAGTGGAGCGCTAAGGAATGCTATGGGTCCCCTCCCCTAAAGAAGTCCATCTTGCAGGACCAAGAAGAAGGGCTTCTCTGTGGTGGCACCTTCCTGTGGAACATCATCCCCATGGAGATAAGATTGGACCCCACTTTGACACTTTTTCACAAGGTCCTGAATATCTGGTTTTGCCAATAGACCTGGAGACCCAGAGTGGGGTGGTCCAACAAAAGGCTCACTTGGTTATTGTCACCAAGGAGATGGGAAATTATTGCTTTTTATTGTTTTCACGTTATAAGCCACCTGGAGTCACTGAGAATCATTTGGTTGGCCATATAAATTTTTTATAAATAAATAAATGGATCATTCAGACTTCATCATAAGTCATGATTTGTGATGGGAGCAAGTACCAACTTTCTTTAGTCTCATTAACTTTCCCTCAAAACAAAAAAAAGGCATTGTTTTTTTATGATTTTTGAATTCAATTAACAAAGAGCAGGAAAAGTGCATAAAAACATTGTAAACATGATGGAAACTCATCATGAGGAAACAGCTGGAATTTGAGAATATAAATTTCAAATGCAGATTAGGCAGTCTTAACCACTCTTCTCTGCAGACTGCAGTGTTCAATGTCTGGAAAGACAGTAGAATTTGTACTCAGAAACATCTAAAGTTGAACTGTCTTATTTATTCCAATTATACTTTTCATTCTTGAAAGGGCTAGTTGTTAATTTGTGACTATAGAGAAGGTGTGTCAAAATCTCCAGAATTCTAAAAATGTGGACTGACTCCAGCCAGGGTGGATTACAATCTTTCATTCCACAACAAGCAATTTTTGTTATCTGTGCCTGATGCTCTCTTCCTTTACTCTGGTGGGTGGTCAGGTAAGCATTTAAGTGTCCGCTTACACAATGATGAATCAGCTTGTAAAAACAGAATTGGGGGCCTGCATTCCAGACTGATGTTAGCTGCCTCTGCTGCTTGCATTTCAGAAATGAGATTTCATCAATGGATATTTTAAAATTCAATTTCCACTTGTTGATTTCTGTAGGTCCCTGATCTCCTTTTCTCATTTAGATTTATTCACCACATCTCTCTACAACTCTCTCTCTCTCTCTCTCTGTGGCTGCTTTTGGAAGTGATTTTTTTTTATTTTGCGTACAAGTAATGTTGCCATTATCACTGGAATATAAATAGGCTAACTTTACGGAATTTTTTTTCTCCCCTTTTATGATTTGGCTATACTGATGTTAAATTCACTTGTTCATTGCTTTCTAATGGTCAGCAAGTCTGTCTAGATATCTTTTGATAGCCCAGAGATAAAGATCTATAGATCTGCTTCTATGTGGGTTGCAGTGGCTCTGTTTTTTCTTGATTGATTGTACCAAGTTCAGTAGAGCAACCCATTATTCTTGTGGAAGTTTTCCTGGTTTTTTTCCTAGTCTAAACATTAGGCCAAACTAGTCTTCTTATCCTCCTCCTCCTCCTCTTCATTTTCCCACCCAAGTAACACCAGTGCACTTACAGTGCTGACCTACTCATTGAAAGAGAGACAGATGCATAGCAAATGCCAGAAACAATTTTTTTTTTACTTATGGTACCTTTGCTTAAGGAAAAATGCACATTCACATGCATGTTTTCTAGTTGAAAAGGCTGATTCCCTGCCATGGTTACTAGCTCATGAATGGCAACCTGCAGCAGTGTGAGGGATGTAGAAGATAGGGTGAAGCTGAGACTTCAAGAGATGCAGACATGTCAACACTCTGTTAATAAAGCTCAGAGGTCAAAGCTCTAATATATTCAATATGCTCTACAATATTGGAAATGTAACCCAAAACATCAGAACAGTACAGATGTCCTAACATGCTGGCTTTGTTTTGTAAACAAATCCCAAAGACTGTGAAAAAGGTTTGGATGAGAAGAATTAAGAAGAATATTAATGATGGTATTGTTAATATGGTTTTTCTGAGTACATGCAACATACATAATAGCTTTTTAAATATCTGACTAAGGGCCCCAATTCTACCACAAGAGTATAAGATGCAAGATGCCCCTCAAATTAGCTATATTCTCAGTACTAGAACAGTTTCCCTTCTATGGGCACTTCTAAACTGATTTTTTTTCCTTCCTCTTTTAATGGCAGAATTATGTAACATGCCTAGCAGAAAATCCCGTCCCGCTGGCTCCTTTAGAAGGTTGTTGAATGAAGTCACAAAGCAACTCCAGATTTGTATTTCTCAAAAATAAATGGATTGACATCTTTCCCAATCAGGAAAGGCTCAGCTTGACCAACAACAAGATGCTTCAAGGAAAGTTGTATGCTTCCTCTTTTTAATGGAGAAGCTGGACTAGCTTGTAATTCTGTAGATTGAAAAGAAACTTTTGCTTTTCAGAAATTTCAACATACCGTATCTGTCAGCACAGCAAAAGGCAACAGCATAGCTTAAGTCTATATGTGAAACTATATTTCTTCAGATAGTTTGTTTAAGAATAATTTGGTGCCTGACTTGTGATTTGCCATTGTTTGATAAACAACAACAGAAGTAGCAGAAGCAGCAGCAGCAGCAAAAAAAAGTTCTCTTCAGGTGATCAGGAAAAAAAAAAAGTCTCTCTTCATAGAAAAATAATATAAGATTAAGTGTAAGGAAAATAAATACAACAATCCAGAAATATATTTGGGATGAGTAGTTATTTATTACCAAGTATTAATATCTGTGAGAGAAACAGATGTCTTTATGGTTTCTAAATATATCCTTAATATATCAAGTTATGGTCTTGATTTCTCAAATGCTCATTTTGTCTCCAATGAAAAATATTCGGGAACTAACATGTTGGGTCATGCAACACTTTCAACTGAACTGTGATAGTTGTTATTTATCAGTGACAGACACATATCTTTTTTTTTTAAATAATTATTAATTTTTTCAAATAAACATATGAACAAATAATACAAATATGGTGCATTTCATTAGAAAAACAAACACATAAAAAGCCTACTCATTAGGTATTCAGAAATAATCGGCGTTCCCCCCCCCTGCATCCACACTCCCTCCACCTTCCTACCTACTTCCCTCTTCCTTCCTCCCCCTCTTGACCACTTCCTCTCCTCTTTCCTCCTTCCCAACTATCCTACACATCCCATCACCTTCTTTTCCACCACCTCGGATGCAGTTTAGGGGTACTAGCCGATCATCTCCTCTTCTTAAAGACAAACATTTACATTACATTTATAAATACACCAATTTTTTTTTATAATTTTACCCCTTCATCCCCTTCCCCCCTCCCCCCCCGGACTTCCCAGAACTGAGTACAGGGATAAATACATAACATCCCAAGTCTAAATTAAGCTATCCATTCATAATACAAACAAAATTAACATACTTTAACTCTAACATACAGTAATAAACTTAAATATAATATATATATATATATANATATTAAATATATAGAAAATATTAGAAAAAAATATTTATTCAAAGTGACAGACACATATCTTTGATTTAACTGTTAAGTGTCATAATTGAGCCTGATGATATTGCAAAATTGACAGAATTTCAAAAAGGTGAAGGATAAATGAATTTAGGAATTTATGAGAATTATCCTTCTCATCTTTTCTATTACCTATTCCTTTAGCATCTTATGAACATCACTTTGTTGTTTGTATCTTATGATTTAAGTTGATTGCTTTTATTTAGTATCTTATGACTATCACTGTGTTGTATCTTATGATTTATGATTATTGTATTATGATTGTGATCATGATTTATCGCTTGTTGCTTGTATGTACACTGAAAGTTTATTCACCGGAGACAAATTCCTTGTGTGTGTCCAATTACACTTTGCCAATAAAGATTTTATTCTATTCTATTCTATTTTGATTGAGATATTAACATGAGAAATATAAATTAGGTTGGTTGGTTTAAAAATTCATAGGGAATAGCATTTCTATAGCATCCCAAATCAAAGTTAAAGATAAGGCTAAATGATGCTTTCATCACAAAGAGAAACAAGTAAAACATGTAACTAAATAGGAAACCAAACTATTCCATCAAACTGGATCAATATTACAGAAGACATAAGAGATAAGCCATCTTGCGATTCCTGTCTGATGTTCTTGTCTGTTTCATTCCTTTGTGAGTTCACTAAACCCTCAATCAGGGTGCTCCTAAACTCTAGTTTAACTATCATAATTGCTACAATTAAATCAAAGCATATGTACTTTGCCATAGTTTTCAGTTCTCTTGGGTTGTTTAGATCAGGGATTTTCAAACTTCTTCAGAATACGGATCTTGTTAGTTAAAAATAACAAAAATAACAAAAGAATCCCTGATCAAGAGGCAAAGCTGTAGTTATAAAAGTACCCTATTTGTGTGATCTTTTTTTATTTTTGTTTTTGCCTTTAACTTCTCACAGAACCCATAAATTCTTATGAAGAGTTCTATGGAACACAATTTGAAAAGGAAAACTTTAGATCATTTCCTCTCTGCTGTTACACATACATACTTCTACTATTTATTGATAATCAGTGTATGTAGTATAAAAAATATTCTTATGTGCAGTAGTTTACAAATGTATACATTTTTTTTTCTATTTGCTTTCCCCCAGTGGTGGGATTCAAATATGTTCTCTATGTGGATGCTGCTTCCGGAAGTCCATTCTGGGCCTGGGCAACAAAAACTTAGCTACCGGTTCTGCCGAAGTAGTGCGAACTGGCTGAATCCCACCACTGCTTTCCCCGTGTTTTCAGAACTGCAGTTTTCATATTCTTATCATCCTTGCAGAAGCTGTGGTTGCAGTTTTCTCCATTGAGCTGAATGATCAGATTATAAGTACAGTGAAGACTTGGACTGAACTCATAAAGATTTAGATAAATTTTAGTAAACACTCCAGTGGAATGTTCTTAGATTTTAGCTTTTTTTTTTTTTTTTAAAAAAAGAAGTTAAATTCTTCTTCCCACAAAACTCTACTAATTCATTATATTCCCACCTACCACATGTATTTGTTACTTGTTCTCCATTAATACTCATGTTACAATTATACTTAATACTTTGATCCAACTTTTTTTTTAAAGCACTCAAAAAATTTTCTAGTCTACTTCGTACCATTTGGTTAAAAAAGGTTCTTCATAAAGGAATGATTGCCAAATACCTAAGATTCTTCTTTGTTAATGGGCATCTTGGAAAAAGATTACAACGATTGTTTAAACAATTGAGAGAATTTTATGCTAACTGTTATATAATATATAAAGTGAGAGAGCCATTTAACTGGAGGATGGCAGAGCTAGACTGAAAACATCTTCAGAACCAAGTATTTTGCCATTTCCTTTAGTTCATGAAAAGATGGAGGAAATTCAAATTTGCAAAAGATACAATAACTAATACTTTCAGAAGACCAACACTGAAAGTGATTTCCTTATATTATTTATGATAGTCAAATGAAATTTTGCATCTAAACAAAACTGCATCCAAATGAAACTCATCAAATATATCATAAATATGAATTTGCTGGCACTTAGACAACTATGAAAGAAGATTAGACAAATCAATGGTAATAATATCCATGACCACTAAGCCTAAATATGTCCTTTTTTCAGGTTCAAAATGCCAGCTGCTAGAGGGCAATAATACAAGAAGCTTGTACTGAAGGAGTACTGGATGTTAGAATCAACTCCAGAATTCTCAGCCATCATTGCTACAGCTAAACTGCCAGAGAAATTGAAGACCCAGCATTTTTGGTGGCCACCAGAGTAGACAAGACTGCATCTAATTCACATTTTGTCTTAGCCACATATTTCTTTGGTTTATTGTTCTAGAGCAGGGGTCTTCCTGGCTGAGGAATTCTGGGTCCACAAGTCATAAAAGGGCCAAGTTTGAAAACCCCTGTTCTAGAGTAAGGTATATCTTTAGGAGTCAACCACAGTAAAGCTAGGTCTAAGTAGTTTTCCACCAAACCTACATTTCTCATTCTGCACTCCCGCTCCTTAAAGCTTCCCACCAAAGGGGCTTTTTTTTTGCCAAGGATGACATGGTCATACATTATTGCTTTGTGTTAACCCCACCCTCTATGTTACCTACTGTTTCTCTAAAAACAGTTCCTGAAACTGGACTGAAGTAAATGATAAAGGAAGGAAGAATTAGGAAGACAGAAAAGGTTGGGCTTCCTTATTTCTTTATACCCTATGGCAGGGTTATGCAACCTTGGCTCTTTTATAACTCGTGGACTTCAACTCCCAGAATTCCTGAGCCAGCTATGCTGGCTCAGGAATTCTGGGAGTTGAAGTCCACCAGTCATAAAAGAGTCAAGGTTGCCTACCCCTGCCCTATGGTATGAAAAATACAGTTGTATATTAAAACTGAATTCAGAGCATTGTCATTCAAGGCATCATCATCATCATCATCATCATCATCATCATCATCATCATCATCATCATCATCATCATCATCATCATCATCATCATCATTATTATTATTATTATTATTATTATTATTATTATTATTATTATTATAAAAAACAATCTCCCATGATTTTCAATGGGATAAAGTTTTAGTTAATTTGGACTAGATGCTTAGTCCTTCTAATCCAAGGATCAAACATACAATAGGAAGTATATATATATATTTTAAAAAATATCCTGAGATAGTTCCAATGGCTATACAGATGGCACCATGTACAGTATACTGTAACAGGGCTATCTAATGCATTTAGAAGAGCTTTGTTGGTCCTCTGTTTGTGGAATGAAGTCCTTTGCAAGGCTTGTACAGCTGTTTTGAAAGCTGTTCCCGGTAGTCTGCACAACACATGTTTAGGTATGTAACCATGTGACTGCTAGGAAATCCAGTGAAGCAAAGGAGCTGTGCATTCAAGCAACTGAGGGAGTTTCAGAAGTAGTCAGTGCTTTTTTTGTAAGAAAAAAGGTGCCGGAACTCACATCTTGTTAATCTTTTATTTACCTTTCGCATGTAGTCAATCACTGGACTCACACCCAATATATCTTCGAGACCGCCTCCTGCCACAGATTACCCCCCACCGACCTGTACGCTCCCACAGAGTGGGTCTCCTCAGGGTGCCGTCAGCCAGACAGTGCCGGCTGGCGACCCCAAGGGGGAGGGCCTTCTCTGTGGGAGCTCCCACCCTCTGGAACGAACTNAGGGATTTTAAAGGGGTTTTAATTACTTTTAAATTTGACGTATCTAAATATTTCTTTTTAATCAATTTTTAATTAGATGTATATGTTAGTATTTTAATCATTGTCAGCCGCCCTGAGTCCGCAAGGAGAAGGGCGGGATACAAATGTAATTAAATAAATAAATAAATAAATAAATAAATAGCGGTTGTCCCCCGCAGTAAGCACTCAATGTGCGACCACACAACCAATCACAAGCTGAGCAGTGCCACAAGCTAAGCAGCCGGACGAAGTACGCATGCATTGGACTTGACACACAAGCAGCCCTCATGCACCGTTTTATTGATTTTGCCGCCGATCTGCTACGCTCGACAGGACGATTCAAATCCATGTGGACCAAACATCAAATTTTCAAAAGTTATTTTTAAAACTTGGAAAATCTGTCCAAAAAAACTCTGTTCCGGTGAATTCTATGACAAAAAAGCCCTGGAAGTAGTTATGTGTGCCTTGCAAAGGCCATGACTACTTATAACACCTCAAAGAACTTTGCACTAACATGCTTTGTAAAGTGATTATTTTGAAGCTTTTGCACAGCCATGGCGTATAGCCAATGGAAGACCGAATCAGTTACTAAGCCTTGCTTTTGATACCACCTTATTTTCTTAAGCACATATTTATTATCCTGTATTATTTGTAGAAGTTAGAAAGATGTGTCAGTCAGTCAGACTAGAGCTGGAAGGGACCTTGCAGGTCTTCTAGTCCAACCACTTGCTCAAGCAGGAGACCCTATACCAGTGATGGCGAACCTTTTAGAGACTGAGTGCCCAAACTGCAACCCAAAACCCACTTATGCATCATCAGGTGCCGGGTAGGTGTGGCCCATTGGGTGGACATGGCTGCGGTGGTAACAGCAGACTGGGTGGGACTAAAACGTTCAATCAATCAATTCCAACTTTGCAAGATCTTTTTTTTCCTACGAGAAGTTGAAATTGACTGCTTGATTGAACCTTTTTTTTTTGTACACAGCGGTAGAGGCCTAAAGTGAAAAGGTTTTATAAAACTCAGCTGAAGGCCTAGGACTGGGGCGATGGTGCGCATGCCCACAGAGAGGGCTCTGAGTGCCGCCTCTGGCACCCGTGCCAAAGGTTCGCCACCACTGCCCTATACCATTTCAGACAAGTGGCTTTCCAGTCTCTTCTTTAAAATGTCCAGTGATGAAGCACCCACAACTTCTGAAGGCAAGCTGTTCCACTGGTTAATTTTTCTCATTGTTAGGAAGTTTCTCCTTACATGTACAGAATATAGTCTTAGTAATGGCACTGTAGTAATGATGCTTAGTAATGACGCTTATGTACAGAATATGGTCTTAGTAATGACACTGATGAATCTACAGGAGTGAAAACATATCCACTGAGGAAGACTGGAATGAGCATCATTGTTTATTGTTGTCTTATTTCAACTGTTCTTTTGCAGAGATGAAGGTGGAAGGATTCATCCAAATTCATTGTAAACCAGATGCTGTAATGCTAAAAGATACCCTCTGTCAGTGAACAGTGACGCATAAATTTCAAAGAGCTGAATTTCTATCTTCTGCACTATTCATATCATATCTGCCATTATTTCTTTAGAATTAATATTTTCTAAATTTCCTAAACCATTTACATTAAGTTTGGGCTTCTGTAAAACTGTATCTCTTGATCTTTGAAAGAGAAAATAACAAATCATGATTTACAGGCTGTGCCCTCCCCCTGTCACCAAAAGAAAATAAAGAATAGATTATGATTTACAGACTGTGCTTCGTTTCAGTGGGGCCACTACATTGACTTTGTCAGTTGCTAATGTGATAACATGAACCAGTAGTTGAGCAAAGGTAGTATTGTAAATTTCCTGGTGGGTAATGTTGGGTGAAGGATTACAGTAAATACACAACCATTAAGTAATGCCTTATGGAGAAACCCTTATAGCTTTCATTTGGGGCTTTGGTGACAAATAAACTGTGTTGAGGCCGTTTCTGCACCATCAAAGCTTTCTGTTGTCTGGAAGCAGCCTCTTTTGTCTGTCTGTGTCTGTGAAGCAGCACATCAGCACAACATCCTTTGTTCTCTATTGTGAGACACATAAATTAACAAGCCATATGGTGTTGTTTGCTATTTAGCAAATGTTCTCAGTCCTTTGATGTGCAGGACTCCCATACAGCAAGAGTGCAGAGCTAAACAAATCTTTAGGATGGCTGAAACAGAATGGGTGGTAACTGCCGCCTACTTGAAAAATTGCACAATCCTTCGTGAAAGTTACAGTTTAAAATAGTATTTTTTGTTCAACTAAATACAGCATGAATCTTCCTGTTTAATTCTATTTCAATTAGATACCTACTTTAGCAAAATAACGATTGGAATTATAACAATTTCTGCTTATATTCCATTATCATTAGCCTTTAAATGACTACTACTGTTTCTTCTCTTCCTCCTCCTTTTCACTTTTAAATTAAACTCAAGTTTTTTAAAAATATGATAAAACACTATTAAATGAAGTACATTAGTATAGCTATAATAAAATGAGATGGTAATGAAAAATAGTGAATAAGTTAAAGAGTTAAAAATGAAAAAAGAAGAAATGAGCAAGAAATGAGTTGGACATATTACTACATTGGGAAGGTCATAATATTAGGCAGAATGGTTGCTATTTTATGTCCTTGGGTTGAAGCAGCATGTAAACAAAGATAACGGATAGCAATTTGATTAATTGATGTACAATTTTTAGTCAGGGAAGCAAGGTGAGTTTGGGATTTTCTGCCTAAAACAATTAAAGAGAGGGTGGGACCTACCATTTGACTTTAAATAGAAAAAAATGTCTTCATTCCAATAGAAAATAGGAAAGTGTAATTCGTTCCAGAAAGAGGAAGCAAACCACCTACACAATGTCTGCCAACAAAATTATCAAAAAGTAACTCACCACACAACCTCCTGATAAAGCTCACCCAATACAACCTATGAAAATGAGAATACTCCCATACATTAAAAAAATCTTATAAACAATCACACAGTTATAGATTACTACAACCACATGGAATCACTGTATTACACCTACTAAAGCCCCCCAAATATCTTTAGCAAACCAAAAGACCCAGTAGCCCAAGAAGGGAAACATTTTTTACAATATATAATATACGAGCCAGAAAGATGGCTGAGAAATATATCTACAGACCCCTCACATCCTGGACATAAACTGTTTCAACTTTTCCCCTCAGGACGCTGGTACAGGACATTCCATGCCAAAACAACTAGAAACAATTATAGTTTCCCCCCCCCCACATGCCATCACTAGGCTAAACACCTAATTCCCCAGCGCTGTCTCATGCCTAAGGATATCTATTTATGTACTAGGGCTGTATTGCTATTCTTCTTCTCATCTTTCTCAGCTTCTCATCTTCCCTATTACCCTTCTTCTATTAGTATCTTATGATTTATCACTTGTTAATATCTTATGATTTATGATTGTATCTTATGATTTATGATCTATGACTTACCGCTTTGTGTATGTACACTGAGAGCTTATGCACTGAAGAAAAATTCCTTGAATGTCCAATCACACTTGGCCAATAAAGAATATTCCTATTCCTATTCCTGTAAGAGCCTGCAGGACAGACAGGCATAGCACATCTGTGAACACCAACAAGCAAGCAGAAAACATAAAGAAAACTCCTTAATCTCACAACACATAGACAGTTTCAAATGGGAAAGTATTAGCATCTTGGACAAAGGCAAATCCGAAAATGTTAGGGATTTTCTGGCCTTCAGCCAAATCAGCCATCAATGTACGCATAGAGATAAAGCATGCTACCTAGGGGAAAAACAAAAAACAAATGAAAATACATCCTCTCCAGCAGCCACAGATAAGCAAGGATTAACCCCTAACAACCAGGCAGAAAATAATATTGTAATCAAGGAACCACCAAGGAGGAAACCATACCCCCACCAAAACTGGCAACTACTATATAAACAGCCAATAAACCCCACACTCACTTGCACAGATGTTGTTACCTAGCTGGGTAATGAAATATTTGCAAGCAAACACCCAAGCTCATAAAGCATCAATAACTCCTCAATATCTTTATTCTTTTTGTTATTCATTCCCCATCATTAAAAAAGCGAATTGTGAAGGCGATCAGCTTAACCACCTGCTTTTCAGTATGGTGTGGTATCATGTGATAAGAGTTACTGGATGAACTTGGCCCCTTAGTACAGATACTCACTCGTAATTCCTTTGGCCTACTTTTCATACAACATGCCAAAACTTAGTGGGAGGATCAGTGAGAGAAAATAGTGAAGAATTATATTTTGCCATCAACTCCAGGTTACAGTTTTAATTATAGGAAGGTATGATTTCTCCACAAATGATGTGTTGAGTTGTTGAAAGATATTTGGATCTCCTGTGGGTACATTCATTCATCATTTGCTTGAGAAAAGATACTGGCATTCCATGCTGCCAAATAAGTAAAAACTAAACGTTTCTGTGCACACTCATCTGTAAAGACCTTTAGACTGACTTCTCCATAATTCAGATGTTTCTGAAAATAACTGCTTTAAATCATTGTTATCATCATCAATCTCCTCCTCATCACATTGAGAAGAGGTGAGCTGGGAAAACTTTCCACGACTATATAATTCTGTACCTGTTCATTTTTCTTTGCTAACATAGAGAGCCAGTTTCAGATGCTGTATTTTCGCCTGGGATCAGCAACAAATATGGAAGCAGTTGTTTTTTTGAGGGACACCCCCACACACACACCCATAGAACTTCAGTCTACTAGTAATGAATCATCACATGTGTGTTCACTTCTTAGTTTGGCGACAGTTTGTTAGGCTGAGCTAGTAGTAATTATTAACAATGCTAGGGGGAAACCAGACTAGTTTACTAGAAAAGAAATGAAGCCACAATGGTTGAGCAATCACAAAACTCTTCCAAACTCTTACAGAGGAAATGGACAGTTTGCAGGCAAAAGCCAGACTCAGATTTTTAATCCTGTCTCTCAAAGGAGAAAACTCATGAGCTTATTCATGTGATACTTTTGTGTATAGATTTTAACATACGAACAGCAGTATGTTCTATATTCTTCTGTTCAAAACCGCATTGGTAATATCACTGAAGATTGGGTCATCTATAAGTACTTGTTTGTCTGCAGTAGAGTTCCATTCTGGCTCATTGGGACCCTCACATATATACCAAAGTGCTCCAGAACAAAGCAACTGTAGTCCTGTTTAGATAGTATGTCCCTAGTAGTCCATTCAAAACACTGTTTCTCAGAAAGATTATGTCAAGGATGAAACTTTGGCAACTACATGCTTTTGTGTTTCAACTTGCCTTTAGATTAAGGTGTGTGTGTGTGTGTGTGTGTGTGTGTGTGTGTGTGTGTTACTTTCAAGTGGGTAGATGGAGAAATGAAACTTATTTGATTCAGCTGAAGACCATGAGAGC
This sequence comes from Protobothrops mucrosquamatus, assembly GCF_001527695.2. Taxonomy (NCBI): domain Eukaryota; kingdom Metazoa; phylum Chordata; class Lepidosauria; order Squamata; family Viperidae; genus Protobothrops; species Protobothrops mucrosquamatus. Next base: position 569,448 of record NW_015386646.1, on the reverse strand, counting down.
TTGAAGCCTTGTCAAGGGCACCAGAACAGGTCTGGATTTGAAGCAGACAGTTCCCATAACAAAGTGAACTTGTTGATATGGATTATGTAAGACTTTGGGGGTTTGGCTGGGAAAACTATTCTTTAAGACTATGAATTGGTGTTGGAACCTCAAAGTTAGTTTTGCTTCGACATACCCAAGCAGCGTATTTAATAAACAGTAAGATTTTTGGAAACAGAATGAATCTGGAATTTAATTTGGATTCTTGATGTTGACAGATTATATATGTGATAAGGAACATTCCTCAATCTCCTTGCATTGTCCATGGAAATCTGACAGAGGCTTCCATTCACATTTCCTTGAATGTGAGTAAACCTCTTTGTAACTGTGAATTCTGATCTAGCAGGGTATCTATTAGAATGTGTTATTCACTTTCACATATTGTGCTAAGCCCATGACACAGAAGGAACAAGAATAGGACAGGGCTGGGGCAATTGAAGATGTTCATATAAACATGTCCATGTTCCTTATGTGGACGTTTACAACAAGTTTTAGTTATTTACTTTGGGTGGCATATTCCAAGGTTTGGATCTAAAGCCTGAAAAGAACTTATCTCTGAGTTCAACCTAATGACAAAATATGATAGGCTATCCACTCCCTAAAAATATCTGCCAGTTTCATCAGATTGAATTTGTGCTCCAAGTTTCTTCCCTCAAATGTATCTAGCAGGCCTTAGGAAGTGTGCCTTTTCTGTACAGCCCCTACTCCATGGAACACTCTTCTCACTAAGTTCTGGAAGTCCTCCCCTCTCTCAGCCTTCTGGAAAGCCAAAGAAATATGGCTTGTTGGGGTAGATGCACTGGAGAGCGTTGGTTGCATAAGAATGGGACTGAATTTACAAGAAGGATTCATGCTGAGTAGTTTACTTGCGGAAGCCCCTACCAATTCTTAGTAAAGGCCTAACTTTGGTGAGAATCTCAATATGATAGCCAGCAAACTTCATGAAAGTTTAGACTGTGCCAACAGATAGAATTTAATAAAAATTAGAAGTAGAACTGTCCTCCTAAGCCAGCTAAAGCCTATGAGTTTCTCAAAGCTATGTGACTTCTCCATGCCCATATTCACTAATGATCCAATACAAGGATTCACAAGTAATCTCAACTTTACACTAGTTTATTAATTAGCATTTCACCAGAAGCATCTCTGATTATTTTGAATCCTAAAAGTGAGCAGAAGGCACAAAACATGCACATATCTTATGCTACGTCTTTTCTTATCACAGTGATGCATAAAATCAGAATAAATATTATTTATTTTCTAGGCAATTATTAAAGAAATACCCATGATGAATTGAAATATCTGCTTCCAATCCTGACTCAAAATAAATTAAGAAAAAAAATTGCGGAGCAGTTTCCTCAATATATCTACAGAAATACAGTATATTGAGATTCCACTGAGTAAGGTCCAAGGCTGAATTCAGAAAAGTAGTAGCTTAAATAAAACCTTTCTTTGTTTCCCAGAACAAAAAATAAATGGGCAAGTTTCCCACTTGTCCGAACAGCTGAATGGGCAATACTCCTTCCAACTCCAACATTTTAATTAACGAAAGACTCCCTGGTAGACTTGAATTTACCTAGTTCATTGAAGGCGCATGACCTCACAAGTCACCTTCACAGCCTCCAAACATTTTAACAGTTTAACTGTTGCTGTGAAACACAGGCTGAGTTCAAAACCTAGGCTGAGGAACATATGATTTTAAGATTTTTTTCCATCTATCTTCTATCTCACTACCTTAATAAATTGTCATTTAAATTCTGAAAGGGAGGTGGGAGAATTGGGAATGGTGAAAAGTTAGTGTGCACGCATGTATATATTTCTCTCTATATATAAATACACGTGTATTATGTGCGTGTATAATATAGCTAAAATATAAGATTACTTAGGTGTTGAGAGATGCTACAACTAATGTTCAGCTTCATTATTCTTTTTTATTTAAACAATTTTATGGAGAATTTTGATTACAATAGCAAAAAAAAAACCTATTACAAACCTAACAGAGAAAGAGAAGAGAAAAAAGAATAAAAAATGCAAGAAAAAAGAAAAAGAAAAGACTATAATAAAGAAAAACAAAAACATATATAATAAAGTGATTTCCAATCTTCAGTACAAGTATAAATGCATTTAGTAACTTCACCCCTTGTAAGATTACAAATTATTCAATGAATTTAAATATGAAAAGAGGATTTTTTTAAAAAATAAAAAAATCATTGTTGCACATGATAAGTAAATGAAGCTGGTTAGTGCTTTTTATCGCTTCTTCATGTCCCTTGAAATGTTGAGAATTGTATGCAGTGCTTTTTTTTCTAAAAAAAAAAAAAGTGCCAGAACTCACACATGTCATACAACCTGCCTTGCAAAGTTCCATCCAAAAAAGGTGCTGGAACTCCGTTCTGGGCGTTCTATGAGAAAAAAAGCCTGATTATATGTGTTTCCCTAGGTGCTTCTCTTGTATCTTTACTTACCCTTTTCTTTGTTAAAGGTTTAGGGTGCCATTCCTGATTGTCTAAGGCTGCCCTGAAGGATGACATGTGGATGGGTTCTAGCAGTGATGAATTAATCCTTGGGAGAGAAGGTTGTTCCTTGTTGAAGCTTGTTGAAATGTTATTCCCTCTGCCCCCACCCAGGGAGAAACATGATTTCTTCGTCAGGCCTGGGGATCCCCTGGCCGAACAGAGCCCTCATGTCTTCCTTCTGATTCAAGCCACTAAAAAGCCCAGGAGAAACCTTGATTAAAAGGAAAAAAATCCCCTTTTCTTCATTCTTTAAGTGAAAAATAAAAGTCAAAGCTCATTCCTCAGGATCTTCTTAGACAAACAGACATCCTACTCAGTGGTGGGATTCAAATATGTGAACAACCGGTTCTCTGTATGGATGCCACTTCCAGAAGTCCATTCTGGGCCTGGGCAACCGAAAATTAGCTACCAGTTCTGCCGAAGTGGTGTGAACAGGCTGAATCTCACCACTGATCCTTCTCCATCTTGGTTAGATGGTTAGATGATGCAGTAAACTTGTTTAGTCTTCAGTTCTAGATTGCTATAGAGATTTCTTTGCCCACCAGCAGAATTGACTTAAGTCCGTAACAAAATGTTTGATATATTTCTCATAGAAGTGCTGTGGCTGTCTTTCTGCCCTTTACAGCTCTGTATGACAGATGGGAATACAGTATCACAGAATGTTTTGCAGTTTTAAATCTATTTTTAAGCTATGGTATGATGCTTTATACTTTAATTTTTAAAAAAAATAATTGTAATTAAATTAAGTTTTATTATAAAAATAAAATTAATTTTATTTATTTTAATTATTGTTTTCTATCACAGATGTTTTAGTATAATTTGTTAACATTATCATCTTCCAAAAATCTTTTCACTGTAGTGGGTTGAAATCAAAATTTTATTTTATACAAGTAAAACTATAGGGAAAAATCTGCCCCAAATTGCCCTGAATTGTTCTAGATTCGGGGTTTGCCTTCAAGTAGAGCATATCCTAGTTTGTGCAATCATGATCAACTGATTTACTTCAAAAATTATCTTTAGATGTTGCCATTTAATCTCTTTGAGAGTGATTCCTTTCCTGCCTTTATTCTAAAAATTATAAAGGTAATATGCAAGTCTAGATTTTCATAATCAGAAAGACATTTTACTCCGAAACCAAATTATCCCATTATATCTCCTCTGACAAGAAGTAGGTATTTTGAGTCTCTGACATGAGTTAGATGATTGCTTGACCATTTTAAATAGAAATGATAAGGATTGAATTTGGAGTCTATTGCATGGAAATTATATGTTCCTTCAACCATCCTTCATGTGTTCAGAATCTGTTTCCCATTTTTCATAGCTGCATTGAAAAATTCCAAATAAGTACAGCAACCATGAAATAGAGACTCAATTATAATCAAGAGTTATAACCTGGCACAAAGGCGTTTGCCTTCCAACAGTATAAAGTATAAAATGAGAAACCATTTTTTCAGTGAACTGTACTATAATAGCCCATCTCTTTAACAAAGCTGCTAAATTTAAAGGAATTGTTAACATTACTAGTAAACTTTTATCTGCAGCGAAATGCCTTCCTTGGGTGGTCAATGTTTTTTCTTGCTTTATCTCATCTATTGAAAAAGTTATTGCTTCAGTTTTATGTGCACTGGCACCAGCTTTTCTGTTTACAACATGGAGGAGAAGAAGAATTAAGCTCCGTTTCACAGTTTATTTATCCAGAAATGAAGCAGGTAACAGCTGACCATGTAGGGTAAGGATGTAGTGGTGAATCGAGGTGTTTGTTTTAATATGGATTTAATGCTGAAAGCAACAATCCCATATGGAGCTCTTTTTCCTTCTACTGTTATATTTAATTACTATCCCAATGTGCTACATTTGGAATTACAGAATTTCCTGCCACCAGACTTAGAATTCTGAGTCATATGATCCCAAGCCATGTGAATGATTCCTATGCTAGACTTTCCAAATGTCAGGTTTCCAGGCAAGCCAGGTCAGAAAGGACTATTGGAACCCTAGTTTATTGTCATGGTATACAATAATAGACTCTTGAGACCATGGCAAGAGTTTCTGTCTCCCTTCTCTTATGCATATCTTTCTTACTACACCCTTTCATTCAGGTGACATAAGCTGCTCACGCACATAAGGTGGTATTCATATAACTGCCCTTGCATTCCTTTTTCAAGGAGATCAACAGCCCCATAGCAACTATTTTTCCTTAGGTAAATGTTTTGTCATTAAAACTACACATTGCTTCATTGGGAAGCTAGTCTCAGGTGGAGATGCTTTCTTTCCATAGCAGCAGATCGAACTAGAGAACAGAGTATTAAAATTTTAAATTACAGAAAAGAATTTCTCAAAAAAATAGAGACCTACATAAAATGCCTTGGACTTGTGCCTATTGTGTATGGCATAAGGTCTGAGGGCTTTATGTGGTTCCTAGCCTCATCCTTTGCCTTTTCCTATTTCTAAGGAGCTGTGGTGGCACAGTGGTTAGAATGCAGTATTGCAGGCTAATTCTGCTGACTGCCAACAGTTCGATTCTTACCAGCTCAAGGTTGACTCAGCCTTACATCCTTCAGAGTTCAGTAAAATGAGGACCTCGGGGGCAATATGCAGATTATGTAAACTGCTCAGAGAGTGCTGTAAAGCACTGTGAAGTGGTATATAAATCTAAGTGCTATTGCTATTGTTAAGAACCTTCTACTATTACTGTAAATCATTAAAAGGCTGTGTCTCAGTTTCATATTATATTTACATGAAAAACACTTCAAAACTATAGAGCTGGTACTAAAACTAACTTAGCATATGTTTGCTAAGCAAACTTAGCAAAGAACAAACTAAAACTCTTCCCTTCCAGCCATAGGTAATAACAGAACATTCTGACTGTATCCCATATGCATGATACCACCATGCCTACTGAGGACCTCATCCTGTCTAAAGTTGTTGAGAGTTCTCCCAGCCATAAAATGTTCCTCCCTCACCCTGATGTATGAGGTCCAGGTTAAAGAGCAAGAGCAGGTTCTGCAATTGCTTCTGGGCATAGCTGTTGGAACACTTAATTGTCTTCTGGGGTTTCTCAAAGTCTTCTGGAGTGGGCAGCCATAATGACACATTTAATCCTCATCATCAATCTTCTTCTTCATCATCATCCTTAGACTACTCTCCAGCAATCTGGGCTTTTCTCCACACAGTATGCTACTTAAACCACATGTCCCTGTGCATGAAATAGCAGCATGCAGACATCAAGCCAACCTAATCCTGGAAAAAAATAGAACAGTTTTCTTACCTTGTGTTTCTTAAATGTTTAAATGTAATTTCTTTCAAAAGATTTTCTTTCGCAGCTAGCCAGCACATATGCTGGTCTTGGTATGACACCTTTGCAGAACGCTTCCATGTTGAAACTCTCCAGACACTAAGTATGTAGATTTCACTTAGGACAGGGCTCTGTTCCATGGCCTTTCTTCTGAGCAAAAATGAGATTTATCTTACTTCACAGACTGATACTGCCAAATGACCTTTGAACTAACCCCTGGAGCCTAAAAATTAGAATTGACCCCCCTCATGGGCCCACAATTTGACAGAAGATCTGTTACTTTTATCTTAAGCAGAAGCAAAGGGACCATAGGCAAGATGATATTTGAAAGTTAATAATTCTTGCACTTTGTGTTTGTGTTTGTGTGTGTTTGTTTGTGTGTGTGTGCTATGGCCTTTATCATTGCCTTATATCTGAACGTTCCTTTGTGTTAAATTTTTTACCCTTCTTTTTTCTGTAATGGACAACGGTGCTTCAGAGGATGCTAGTGGTAAGGCTAAAATTTACTAGTGGCACCTACCCTTTCCTCTGTCCTCTGCATTGTTTCATTATTCCATCTATAGAATCTCCCCATCATATTCTCCCCTATAATTCTCTCCTAAATTTAATCTCTAGTTCTCGTGTATAAGTAAAATGTAAATAGATGAGTTGTGATTTCATAATGGTGAGGAAGACTGTTTTCAGTCAGCTTGGATACCTTCAAGACCTGTCTTGGCTTTTCTTATTGTTCTTTGTTTTTACAACAAACTTGGACTTCACAGTCCTTCAAATAAATTAGATTTCCTTCTAACAGATAGCTAATTCCCTAGGAAAAAAATACCATCTATATTTTAATATTATGACCTATATATAAGAGCTCTGAATATTGTGGATTTATCATCCTTATGAAATACACTTTATAACAGGTGATCAATATTTTCCTGCTGTTAGGTATATTTCCCAAGGATAAAACTTTCTCAAATAAATGCATCAGGATTCCATTTTTTTTTAAAAAAAGAGACTTGTAATCTGAATTGTTAACCTAAATTACCTGAAGTAAATCCTGTTAATCTGAATTGCATGAGCGAGTCAACAAATGAGGGGCTGAGCTGGCTATCTTTCAAATGCTGTCATTGCATTATGTCTGTGGGGCTGACGATGGCTTCTTGAAAAATGTTGAATTCACTGAACATTCTCTGCAGCCCTGTATATGAACTCCGTATACAGTACATGGGGTAGCCAAAGCAAAACAGTATAGAACAGGATGGGATAGGCTGGTTTCCCTGGAGCTATTTAGAATTTATGCTCCAATGTGCTAAGACAGTGGTTCTCAACCTTTTTAATGCCGCGACCCCAACCGGTCATAAGTTGAGGACTAAACCGGTCGTAAGTCGAGGACTAAACCGGTCGTAAGTCGAGGACTACCCAACCGGTCGTAAGTCGAGGACTTTCCCTGCCCGGGAGCACCGCGCATGCGTGGTTCCGCCCCCTGCGCCGGCCGAGGCGTAGCTGGCAAGCGGCAGAGACGGAGCAGGCCGACCACCAGCTGGCCCAGCTCAAGGGAGGTAAGGCACCCGCCAGAAAAGGGGAAAAAAATGGCGGACAGGCTTGCTTGGCGACCCCCGGGAAATGGTCGATCGACCCCAAATGGGGTCGCGACCCATAGGTTGAGAACCGCTGTGCTAAGATAAACTAGGCCTCAAACAAGTAAAAAAAGAATCTGGAAATACAGCAACAACCCACCTCTTCAAAGAAACTTGCTGCTTAAATAATCCTGATTATAAAAATACTTGGCAGGCAGTAATCACTTTGGGGTAGTGTATAATCCCATAAACTGCTTCTTTTGTTAATCTCACTAGATTAGCACTTAGAAGGAGGCATCTTCACTGAAACCCTCTACCCCAAAGGGTTGTTACGGTAGAAACATCTTCCTTCCTGGTTCAAGCAGCTAAAAAAACCAGGAGGAACCTTGATTCAAAGGAAACAGTAGACAGTTTAATGGCTAGCTTTGTTTCTCCATAGTTTACAGTAGTTGGAAGCAATAAAAAAATCATAATAAATGTTTATTTTACAACTAACATTCCTACTGTTCTCTCAGCACATTAACAGAGAGCATGCAGAATTTGAAGCTCAGTGTTTATTGGCACAGTATCTGAGAGAAATACAGTTGACACGCAAAGGAGAAACGGGAAAAATTTAGTCCTTTCTTGAATAAACTTCCAACCTGGAAATGCTAATAAGTACTTAAGAAAAGAAAAGCAGTCCGAGTTAAAATAAAAAATTAATATAGTAAAGAGATTCAATCTACTTTGCCTGTTTCTTAGCCATCGTATCAATACATACTGTAGAAGTCTGAAGGGCAGAGATGATAACTGCCTTGGCATTCCTGAAATGGGAAGTGGAGACATAAATGTGTGGGTGCTTTTTAATTCAGATCCATTTTCTATGTTACAGAGTAACAGGGAATTTGGAGTACGTCAATGTGATACAATGGTTAAAGTGCTGGACTAGGAATAGAAAAGACCCAAGTTCAAGTCCATCTTCAGCCACAGAAACTAAGAGACTTTGACCATTCAGACTCTCTAAGCCCAACGCATTTCATAAGATTGTCGTAGGGGAAAATAAATGAGGAAGGAGTTCTACATATAAGCTTCTGATGGAAAGGTAAATCAGTAATGTAACCCTAAGAGGTAAAACTGTGCTGATATATTGTCTAAAGACTGGCTTCTCAGTTATGTCTCAGTTAAGAATAATCAACAAAAACCGAGAAACGGAATATTGCATGAAAAGCCTCCCATAGCTGAAGCAAGATTGTTGTTGTCTCTAACGCCAATGCTTTTTTTGTAAAAAAAAAAAAAAAAAAAAAAGATGCCGGAACTCACACATGTCATACAACCCACCTTGCCTACCTTACAAGGTTCCATCCAAAAAAGGTGCCGAAACTCCATTATGGGCGTTCTATGAGGAAAAAAAGCCCTGTCTAACGCTATTAATGTAGTTAAAAAGAATTGGTTACTCATTGAATCAGGCCAACTCCTAGTGATTTGGTGGAGAAATATTTGCTGTCCCACTTTTCCTTCTGTGATTACCTGCAGCTGCCCCAAGTAAAACACAGTGATATCCTCCAGTTTATCCTTCTACAGTCTTTATTTAAACCAGGATTGCTAGATTGGCTCTTCTTGCAGACTATGGCATGCTTAAATCACTATCTATATCAATTTATAACTCAAGGGCATTTCGTTGCTCTTTCTCTGTGACAACTTTCACAGCTGAGCCTTAACTGGTAAAATATTTGCTTTAACTGTGCTGATCTTTGTGGTCAGAAATATTATTTTAATTAAATCTTTCATTGTCTTCCCTTCCTCAGTTTTCCAATTAACTGTCCCTCTCCATTTTTAACTCAAGAAAAATCCATCTACCATCTTTACTTTTTTGCTCTGGTTTGTAAGTTTAGAATCCTGGTTGACCTTAATATTTAATGTTAAGCTGGATTTTTCACCATCCATGTTTTACTTTTGTGATTTATTATTCATTGATTGTGCTTATATACATACACTAAATCACTAAAGAATCCTGGTGATTTTCAGTAATAAAAACAACCATATGCAACTATACAAACAGAAAATCCCTAAAATCACCTGAAACAATAGAACATTTAATAAGAAACAATAATAGGTGTTTACACAAATGGTATTCCTCAAAGTCCCTATAAAAGAGTTCAGTTTTAATGGATTTCTAGAAAACCACCAGGGAAGATATAATCTATCATCAGGGAAAGGGAATTCTACTGTGTGGCTTCCATCACTGAAAACATTATCCCTGAGCTCCTACCCATCTCACCTAATATAAACTTGGAGCATGAAATTTTCCCATTAGGGATGAATGCAGAAGAGGAATACTCCAGATATTCAATTCTTCTATGACTTCTTTAACTTCAGCTACCCAGCTGGTGTTATATTTATAATTCAAACTATCAATGTTATCCACTTTTGATTCCAGTTACCATCTCTTCCAGTCCCGCCTTTTTGATAATACAGGTAGTCCTGGCTTTACAACCACAACTGAGCCCAAAATTTTTGTTGCTAAGCAAGACAGTTGTTAAGTAAATTTTGCCCCATTTTACAATCCTTCTTGCCAACAGTTGTTAAGTGAATCACTGAGGTTGTTAAGTTAGTAGCACCATTGTTAAATGAATCTGGCTTCCCCATTGACTTTGCTTGTCAGAAGGTAGCAAAAGTTGATCATATGACCCCGGGACACTGCAATTGTCATAACTACGTTGCCAAGTATCTGAATTTTGATCACGTGACCATGGGGATGCTGCAATAGTCATAACTGTGAAAAATAGTCCTACCTCTCTTTTTTCAGTGCCGTTGTAACTTCTAATGGTCACTACATGAACTGTTATAAGTTGAGGACTACCTGTATATTTGCTATACAAATTAAACAGGTATGGGGATAATACAGTATGAATATTTGTTTTATTCCCATCTCTGTTCTCAATTATTCTGCTTCTCCAAACTCAGTTCTTAGTTGTTCATTGTATGAACCAATATTTCTCAACTTTGGTAACTTTAAGATGTGGGGACTTCAACTCCCAGAATTCTGGGACTTGAAGTACACAGATCTTAAAGTTGACAAGGTTGAGAAACACTGGTACAAACTATTTAGAAGAATAATCAGGGGCTTTGGTGTACTCTCTCCAATATTGTAATGGGCTGTAACAACAACCTTGGAAGACAGGAGGAAGAGCTACTGCCTAGATAACTTATAAAATATAACTCCACAGTTGAAGAAGTGAGGAAGACTAAATTTTGAACAGCTATTTGAAATAATCAGCTAAATATTCTGAATGCCTCTATGCTCATCACTTGGAGAAGTGCCACCTTTGCATCCTAAGATCATGAGTTCCTATGGATATGCATGTTGAAAAAGAACATTTGTGATTAGGAAGGCTTCTGGAAAATATTCTATGCTGTAAGATGATGACTTTTTGCATACCTTTGGATATTCAAAGTCAAGCCAACAGGAAAATACTAGCAATTCCCTAAATAACTTCAGCCATGCGCAGATCCTTTCACAACCTGGTACCCTCCAGTATGTTATACTACTATCTGTCAGTTGGTCAATCAGTCTGAGAATGTTGGGAATCTGGAGGATACCAGTTAGAGAACTATGAGGCATAAAAGTTTAGAAATAGAGATAACAAAAAGCATCTGTTCCATCCCATAAAACCATTTGAGAAGATCTCTTGCCTGTACTTGTCAGATGCTAAACAGTTAAATAGATACAGTCTGGGATAGTTACAGATGTCAACTTGGGGATGATAAGAGAAATGAGAACACAAAAGAAAAGAAAGTGCCTAGCCAATCCAGCATTAATGTATTTGTCATTTTTTTTTAAAAAAAATTATTTATTTATTTATTTATGTATTTATTTATTTATTTATTTATTTTTCCTATTTCTTAACCATCCATCTCCTCAGAGAGGGACTCTGGCAGCAACCAATTTAATCGATATATAAAAACATTATATGAAGTTAATATTAAAATATTAAAATTAAGATTATTTGTCTAAAACAATTGTAAAATGTAACACTATACATTTTCAAAAGGTAAACCATTCCAAAATGAGTATTTAGCAATTGTTAATATAGGTTTGGGGCATTCTCATGGGCCCAACCAGCCCCACAGTTCTGGGGTCCTCTGTGCCCCCATGCAAGGCTAAACTTCTAAGTTTTGATCCCTTTGCAGAAGGACAGGAGAGTGGGGACCCACCGCACCTCTGGGGACAAGATGTTTCACAATGCATGGGCAACAGCAGAGAAGACTGTCTTCCTAGACCCTGCCAGTCAAAATTCTTTGACTGATATGCTTTTCAGATAAAAGAAAAGAACCACCCAGTAAAGTTAGTGTGAAATAAATAAAATCATTAAATACAATGCATCTCTTGCCATCTTGCCCAGCTGTAGCAAGGAATGAAAGTGATGGATTTTTGACATAAAACATTCTTGCTTCTTCCAAATTAGAGTCACTTTGCTTACACCAATTCTGAAAGTTAAATAGCAGTTACATAAAGCGCACTAAAATCTCTTCACACACACAAACACATACTCAGATCTCAAAGAGAGCACGGACTGATAAATTAGAAGTAACAAAGAGCAATATGAGTCATATTAATGATAATATATAACTTTGGTGCTGTCAAAAATCCAAGATCTTTAATAAGACAGGCAGGAACAAAAAACATTGTACTGTATTAAGGCTGTGCCAAAGTCTGAAGTGTTGCTTTGCTTTAAAAAAAGCTCAGATGTAATCATCTTTTTTGAAACTACCTCATGAAGCACCCTGTCCCCTCTCTTTTTAGAAGTAATGCTGCCACTTATTGTCATGTCAAGCCTCTCATTTGGCAGTAGTGGAGCTACCAGACAAGGCTCAGGGCAATATGAAGCACCTCATCAAGAACAGTCATGTCACCACCGCAATGCAAACAGTCTCATAAAAGCTAAGTATAACTCCTCACAAATATGGAGGTAGATTGGACTGGTTCTGAGAAAACCAATATCTTGAATGAGCAGGTCTGTGCATTTTAAATCAAGGGAGTAGGTAATAATTTGTTGGTAGAGTTAATGTTTGCAGGCAATTTTTTTAAAATAAAAAAAATGTCATATTATTTTTCTTTGGAGAAAAATCCCTGCAATACTTCAAAATATAAAGCAGACTATTAAAATAATGAGGAAAATTAAAATAGTTCTTTAACTAAACAGCAGTCATCTTTCTGCTGTTTAGATTTGAGATTATCCCCTGATATTGAAAAATGTCTCTGTTTTTTTTTTTTAGCCTTTAATGGAGAAGTGATCTGTAGAAATAAATGGGATAAGTCTTTCAAGAGCATGGAGATAAACATTATCTTCTGTTAATTGTCACAGTTCAACAGTTTCTAAAGACATAGCAATATTACCCAGAAATCAGCCTTGCTCTGAGGAGACCAGACATATTTATCTTTTGCAGAAAAGAAAAAGATTACTTCAGTGTCTTTGGGTTGTTTTATCTCTGTTTGGCAACATGTGTAGAAGAGAGTTGAAGAGCAAAGTTGTTTCTATCCAGTCTTCATCAAATTCAAAACAATTCTGTATAACACACATTATAGTGAGGAAGAAAGAAATTGTCCAGAGAAACTGTTCATTTCAATTCTGATAATTAAAAGGATAGATTGATCAAATTTTGGTTTATCTCAGTAACTTATAGGAAGGCCATATTATTTACAGGTGTATATGCTGATTATTATTATTATTATTATTATTATTATTATTATTATTATTATTATTATTATTATTATTATTATTATTATTTTAAAAATAAACTTTACGCAGGCACTTTGACATCTGTGACTATTCCAATTTAGAAAGCCTTGGGGAACACGATTTTTGCATAAATCAGAATTGGCCACCTGCCTACCCTACCACTAAGTGTAATCTTTAAAACTTAGATACAAATGCTTAGGACAGCAGATGACAAGATACATAATTATTAGATGGGAAGAGAGGAGATAGATGTCACAGGATTGTGATCAAAATCATTAGTTGAGAAGATTGTGGTGGAAGTTAACAAAGTGGAATGTGTAGGCTGTTCAAGCTTCCTTACAAACTTTTCAAGAGATGATTGAATAGTGTCTCTTTCCTTTCTTGACTCTATAATATAGCAATGTATGGTCACTTCCTCTTTTCACTTCCAAAAATTGTGTGACATTGAGGTCTATTTTCTCAAACTATCCCGAGGAGCAAATTTTATTTCTTTGGTGTGAACCTTTGGTAGCTCTTTAACTGGTTCATTTGCTTCTGCTGTTTTGACTGCTTCTAACTTTATCAGTTCTTAATTTAATAACTCAGTTCCATTGGTTTTATTTGCTTTTCATCGTCATTCACATCCACCCTCAGCTTTACCTGTTCAGCAAACTTCATAATTTTTCTATCACCCTTTGTATGTCTTATCTCTCTAATAGTCTTCGAAGCTGTTAACCAACCAGGGTAATTTTTCCCCCCTGTAACACATTCAAACATATTTGGAGAACTAGTGCTCAGGGCTTAGAGACATTTCTGTTGATTTGGTAAGCAGTAAAAATTTCTGATTTTTGGCCAGATTTTTCTGATACCTGCACTAATGTTGCTTATAGGTAGTAAACTCTTTGTTCCATGGATTACATGCCATGTTCAATAGAAAAAACACAGATTTAACATTTGGATGTGCAGACCGCCAGGATAAGCATGAATGGGATCTTATCTCGGCAACAGTCTTCCACTTTAGGAATAAAACATTTGATGTCTTATTCTTTTGAACTAGTTTTCAAAAAAGTCCCACTGTGATTTAAGTGCTTCCATTTGAAAGGAGATGCACAGGAGGATAGCCTTTTTGATGCGCATAAATCTAGGGGGATTCTGAATGATAACGAGGTAGTAGTTTCAGCCTGTAATGTTTTGCTTCAAACAAAATCATAAAGCTATCAAGTGTAGCCTTAAAACTACACTAGTAACCTTTATGATTGTCTTTTCCTCTGAAAATATACATTCTTTCTCATATTTTCTTCCAGAATAACTGTGTCTCATTGGTCTCTGTGTCTCTTTGGCATTAAATAATTGTAATTACCTTCACCAATATATTTTTTAACAAATCAGGATACAAGCCTGTTGCTTTCATAGCAGCATAGGAGCCTGACCATTCCCTTTCACCTTATGAAAAGTAGAACTTCATCTTAAATCTATTAAATCAACCACTACTAGCCATAAAGTTGATATTATTGTTACTGTACTTCCTGTTTATATATTTGCAAAGACGTCTAGCCTTAGCTTGTATTGCAAGTAGATTAATTGGAATGTGGTGTTAAATTTGAACTTCAGTCCAAAATGTTAGTAAATTTTCTATCTCAAAGAGTGGAATATTAAATTATTGTTATTAATTTTAAAAATACCAAATTTGTCTCTTGCTCATTTATTGTTATTCATATCATAATCGTTATCACAATAACAAGTGAACCCACTTCCTGTTCAAAGGAAGAAAGCTGTTGTCATGTTCTGCAAGTTGGTCCTACATTTTTGCTATGACTTGATTGCTTTTCATTCATTATTACAGTGCAATTTACATATAAACTAACATAAGCATTGCAGAATAAAGTAATAGCAATGCATGATTCAGAGAGGAATGCATTCATGCACAGACTATTTTGTGTTACATAATATTGCAATTCTTATAAAAACATTTAAGATCTGGAAAAGCAGAGATACAAAAAGCAGGCTACTTAGAGCAATAGTTTTCCTTATAATGATGTATGGGTATGAGAGTTGGACACTAAGAATGGCTGATCAAAGAAGAATGGACTCCTTTGAACTGTACTGCTGGTGTAAATTATTGCATATACCATAGACAGCCAGAACAACCAACAGAGTCGTATAAAACCAGAAACATCACTAGAAGCCAAAATCACAACACAACACTTCATCTTATTTACTTTGGCCATGTCAGGCATGCAAATTCATTAGAGAAGTCAATGATACTAGGAATGGTTAGTGAATCATGAAGAAGAGGCAAGCAAAGAACTTGCTGGCTTGATAATTTAAAAACTGATACAAAGATGAACATCCAACACCTGAAAGAAGCTGTGCTTGACAGGGCAGCATGGAGATCACTTGTCTATAAAGTCACCAAGAACTGGACACAACTGAACGGTTAAAACTAATTAACTATTATATATCTCCGATCATACATAACTCAGACATTGACTTTATTCGTTATGGCACTATATTGTGTGCTTATATTTTTATGGAACTGTTCAAGACTTACACATCAAAAACTGTACTCATAGCTGTTAGACATTCCTTTTAACGCAGTAACTGTGCATATTGGAAATGCACCTAAAAGTGATGATATCCCATCCTTCCCAGCAGCATGAATGCACAAATAAAACATAATTCTTGTAATGGATTTATGAAGACAGCCATATTTTTTCCACACACAATATCTCTGGACATACTCTCTGTGGGAGCTGCTTGTAGAATCAGTAGATTTACTGTTGGCTGTAGGGATATCTATTAGACTTGGCCTTTTCATGAATAGAATTTTGAATCGGTAGATTTCATTTATTTAAAATATTTATAGCCTTCTCACTATCCAGAACATTTAAAATATTTATATCCTGCCCACTATCAGAGAATTTAAAATATTTATAGCCTACCCACCATGCAGAGAACTAAAGGTATTCAAACTGCAGATAGACAATCACATTCTTTAATGCTTGCCTATACTAAGCACATTGTGCAAATAAAAGATTAATACATAATGCAAAAGTCTGGGCTACAATCTTTTCCCCTTAACTTTTATTTTTCTGGTTCTTGGAAAGTATTATTTTTTATGTGGGGAAACCGATTAAAAGTACTTTAATTGACATGCATGCAAGATCACATAAATCATTAGTACTGCTTTATAAAACGTTAGTAAGACCACACCTGGAATACTGCAACCAATTTTGGTCACCACACTACAAAAAAGATGTTGAGACTTTGGAAAAAATTCAGAGAAGAACAACTAAGATGATTAAAGGCCTGGAGAATAAAACATATGAACAACGGCTGCTGGACTTGGGTTTGGCTAGCCTAAAGAAAAGAATAAATAGGGGTGACATGATAGGGGTATTGCAGTATTTGAGGGGCTGCCACAAAGAAGAGGGGGACAAATTATTCTCCAAAGCACTGGGGGGCAGGACAAAAAACAATGGTTGGAAACTGATTAAAGAGAAGCAACCTGGAATTAAGGAGAAACTTCTTAACAGTGAGAACAATTAACCAGTGGAACAGCTTGCTTTCAGAAATTGTAGGCATTCAATCACTGGAGATTTTAAAGAAGAGACTAGACACTTGTCTGAAATGGTATAGGTTCTCCTACTTGAGCAGGGGTCTGGACTAAAAGACTTCCAATGTCCCTTCTAGCTCTATCCTATCCTGTCCTGTCCTGTCCTGTCCTGTCCCGTCCTGTCCTGTCCTATCCTATCCTATCCTATCCTATTCACTAGTGGAAAGTGAATAATAATATTTTCCTTTGCAATTTGTTAATTGCAAATATGCTAGAAATGGGATATTAACATGGTATGTCTCCAGAATAACTGCCATTCTTTCTTCTAACTTACCACAAGTTTTTATAACTAAGTAACTCAGTCTTTGCTGATGGATGACAGACTCTAAATCTAAGTTCCCAACTTTTTTTTAAAAAAATTAAGAATCATTTTCCTGGTGACTTTTTTTAGTGGCCCTGTTGATTCCTTCCCCATGGTTATCTCTGCTCAGAGAGACTACTTTTTCTATAAACCTGGAAAGCACTTCAAAGCTGCATTGTGTAAACATAAATCCATCCCTTTTGTACTTTGGAAATAGGTAATGTAGCAGTTGAGAGGTGAAGGGTACTGAAGCTCTTGTTTATTTCACCAGGAGTCAAGAGATGGGAAACATCTGCCACTTACACGCTATGTAAGTCTTGAAAACAAAGAAGCATCAACTGTAGTCCGGCTGAATAAGCACTGGCATAAAAGCTAACGACAGGCTGCTTATTTAAAAAGATCATTATACAGAACAGTCATGTAGGGAAGCCAAGAGGACCTGAAAAATGGGATAGAAGGGAGGAGGGAATAGAAGGGAGGAGCCAGATTGCATTTCATGATTTCTTGCTAGGGGTCAAATCTGATCTCACTTAAGCCAAAGTGCATTTTTCATGTCAAGTTTCCCCAGGAGCCAGCACAGACACAACCTGTTGCAGCTGCGACACCCATTTGACTCATCACAGTTTTTTGTACTTAGCACTACGTTGAGGTTCAGAAGATTACTTTAGATTAATATTCATTTCCAGCTGAATATTTATGACTATGAATACATGCAAACATAAAATGGGGTAGCTGCATAGCCTTTAATTCATAGGAAGATGTTAGTGTGAAAAATATCCAGTGTTATTATTTCCTTCGCTACAAGGTCAGGTTCAAAATTTGAAGTGAAATGAGGAAAAACTATGGTGTTTTTTTAAAATTCATTTATTATTTTACTTTACTTTGTGCCTCACTTTCTTAGTTTTGTGAAGTTTATTTCTGCTAAATATCAAGCTCACAAGCTTCTTAGAAGAACTAACAATCAAAGGAAGAGATTATCAGTTCCTCTATTTTGCTGATAGGGTCTAAATCAGCATTTCTCAACCTGGGCAATTTTAAGATGTGTGGACTTAATTATTGGGCATTATTAATAATTCCCAGCCTGGAGTTGAAGTTTACACATCTTAAAGTTGCTGATCTAAGTAACACTGGCCTAAGTTATGGTCTATATGGGTTTGTATATGTGTGAGAGAGATTGAGAGGCAGGGAGAAAGACAGAAATAGATAAGGCAATTGGCTGTTTGAAGGATCCAGTGATAAATAGTGGTCTGAAAGAAGGATCACCCTATAAATCTAATGCAGGAATGCCACTTCTTTTAGAAGAGCTTTTAGTATATACTTCTTCTTTGCAAACAGACAGATTTATAACAAAGACATTTCCAAAGGAAATAAACTTTTAAACTACGGTAAACTAGGAAACTAAACCTCAGGGAGTTATAGCTTGACTTCTTCTCATTTATGAAAATGGTGAGCATCTGATAATATTATTTTTCAAAAATTTTGTCCAGAAAAAAAACACTCGAGAACTTTATCTGGAATCATCCTCAAAGCTTAAACCATGATATACTCGGATTTGAAGGAGCTAATCTTGCAGGTTTGCTCACTTGTCTGATACTCTAAACAATTATATATAGAATAGAGCTGGAAGGGACCTTGGAGATCTTCTAGTCCAGCCCCCCCCCTGCTTGAGCAGGAGAACCTACACCATTTCAGACAGGTGATTGTCTAGTCTTCTCTTAAAGATCTCCAGCGCCCACAATTTCTGGGGGTAATCTGTTCCGCTGGTTGATTGTCCTCACTGTCATGAAGTTTCTCCTATTTGGCCTTCAAACAAGAAATTAAGGACTGCTGCAAATGAGCCTTTGGCTTATACTATACTTTTAAATAAAATCATAATACATTTTCTCTGAGGATTGAGGATTATTGCAAACACAATGCACTACTATTGAAACATATCACTCATACAGACATTCCTTACTAATTCCTAAGAACTGAGTTGATATAGGTTTTATTATGAAAGTTCTATAATGTGGACTATTATTCATCCGACTTGCATTTATCATGCCAGTTTTAAAATATGGCCTATGTGTCTGTCCCAATGTCTCATGTCCAAAAAGTTCAGAGATCAATTTTATCTGATCTCAAGAATTGTTTAGAAAATTGAAAGAAGAGAACCTTGTAATCTTTAAAACTTTTTAAAAACTATTAACAAATTATACTGTATTTTTTTTTAAACATATTTTATTGGTTTTTTAACTCTTAGAAAAAAGTGCTCAAGACACACTGTAGTGTTTGGGTAATCAAACATTCAACAATAGAACCCTATATAAATAACTCAACTCAATACATTCAATGTCCCCTCTCTATTTCCCTCAAATAGCATTAAATTATACTGTATTTTTTGATGCAAACAAAGGGGGAAATTTTTAAGGGGACCAAATCATATAAAGTAAAACTGTATTGTAGACATGCCTGCAATCCAGAGAGGGGTGGGTGGGAAATATTCTGTTCATGGATGTGAATTGATAAGTAGGAACAAAACAGAAATCTAGAAAAAAGAGACTGAGCTATTCAGAGATCCAAGAATAAATCAGAAGGATAACGGTTTGGTGAGTATACAGTATTCTTGGGGAAAAGTCTATGTTTTGAATATGTGCTTTAAGCATAAATCTATCTGTATATACCCATGGCAATACAATAAATCTGAAAGTGTTGTTGCTTTGATTCCTTATGATGAAAGATTGAAAGACTTGATGAGGGTGATAAAAGAATGATTTTTTGGGGGGGACAGTGTCAGAGTGGACTGTGGAGAACAAACATGGAAGAAAAGGAAAGAATAAATGAAATGAGAACAATAGTAGAAAAGAGATAATGCGTGCTGTATAAAAAGTATTAAAAGAGTAATTAATTACACTGGAGAATACAAAGTATAATTGAACAGAATAAAAAGCATTGTTATCCAGATTGCCACAGAAGCATATGGAGTTACACTAATAAGAAAGAATAAACCATGGATGAGAAAAATGAACATAAAAATATGCTTGCTATAAAGAAAAAAGGAGGATGAAAGATATTGCATAAAATGTACACAGAGAAGAAGGCAGTATTAAAAATGTACAGTACTTAAAAAGATGGAAAATGATAGATATAGATAGATAGATAGATAGATAGATAACCTTTATTGTCATTTTTTCATTAAAAATGAAGTTTAGTTGCTTTCTCTCAAAGTGTACACATACATAACACACATTTAAACATACTATATACAACATATGTATAGAAGTACACCCATACATATAAGTAACATAAATATCAATCACTGTCCATCTTGAATATATAATGGAAGGAGGAAGCTTTAGCGTTCACAAGGTTAATACTGTATGGAACAAAACTGTGACTGAATCGGGATGTTCTGCTTCAGATACCATGAAGCCTCCTCCTGGAAGGTAACAAGAAAAACAGGTCTTGTGGACCCTGGTCAAGCAAGGCAGAACAAGCAATGCAGAATAATTGTAACAGAACTAAGCACTTGTTTTGTAAAGGATTGCAGAGGTTTAAATAAAAACAATCTCATAGAGTGAATGGAATTCAGAATAAAAGAGCAGAAGTGCTCCAAGATAAAACTGAAATAAAATAATGTTGGAAGAAGTATTTTGGAGATTTTAAGGATCAATATGAGAATGATAGTGCCTTGTCAAAGAGGGAAATTGAAAAGACTGCTATAAAAATTAGTACACAAGGGGGAAATAACGAAAAATATCATAAAGGCTGTGAGAATGTTGAAAAACAAATTGAAGACTATAGGTGCAGAACATATAATGAGAAATTAAAATATGGAAGTGTTTGTTTAGAGGTGCTAAATATGTCAGTGCCTGATGATTAAAAAGATGCTGTTCCCGTTGCACTATACAAATGATAGACAGGGAAAGTAAAAACCGAAAACGACATGTTTGTTAAATGTGCCTGGCAGAATTCTGATTTAAAAGGTTAAAGAAGTGACAGCAAGCATAATTTGTCACTTGCAATGCTGGTTTATGCCAGGCAGGGGGTGTGAGAACAGATTTTTTTTTTTTTTTTTTTTACTGAAAAATGGCTTTCAAATATGAGAAAATTTATTGCACCTTTATTAATTTAAGGGAAGAATAAAATAAATAGTCCTCAACTATGGAATGTTTTGCATGTAGCATGCTAAATGCTTAGTAAATAATTGAACCTTCAGTAAGTAGTAAGATAAGGATGTATGAAATCCCTGTAGTTGTTTGATGTATATAAAGGTATACAGAATTTGTCTGGAAAGATTAGAGGTGTGTTGGCTGGGTGTGTGAAAAAAACCTGTATTTTTGTGCACTGATAATTGTGTGTCTTGGCTAAGAACCAGAATGATATGTACCCAAAATTAGATAATGTGATGCTAGAAGAAATATGGATCTGAAAATTAATGCATCAAAAAACATAGCAGCTGTGTTGGATAAATGGAGTGGATAATTGTAAAATATACATCAATTGCAAAAAAATAGAACATGAATTTTTATATTTTAAGAATGTTTACTCAAACTTGAAGAAAGATGGAGAAATTTTAAGAATACCAAATACATGTATAAAAGTAGTAAGTAGTATTGGGGAGTAATAAATAATAAATAATTGCCAAATCATTGAAAAATGGGTTGTTATATGTAAATGACATATGGGTAAGTTCCACAGTATGGGAATAAGTTACTTATGAAATGTTTGTGGTAAAAGGAGAGGGAATAGAGTTAAGAAAGAATGGCTACAGAGTGAATGTGAATTGAAAACAAACATGACTGACCACTTCAAAAGCAGTACATTATGTGGTATCATATAGAAAGAATAAATGAGGATCAAATTGCAACATGAATATGTGAGGAGTAAGGTTAAGAGATGCAGGAAGATTCAAAAAAAATATGGTTGTGGCGTTATTGATAGGACCCTTGAAAAGAGAAAGAAAAGAGAAATTTAAATAACAAAAGGCAACTTTGTATATAAATTGGTATTTTAAATAAACTATTAGAATTTTAAAACAGAATAAAAAGTAACAAAAACTAATATTTAAAAGAAAGAAAGAAAGAAAGAAAGAAAGAAAGAAAGAAAGAAAGAAAGAAAGAAAGAAGAGTGCAGAAATCAAAGGGAACAAAAAAGATTATGAAGTGACGTCCTACTTTCTTTTACAGCAGTTATAAGTATGAATATAAATTAACCTCTTGTTTATTTTTTGCTATAATCTTTTTTAATCATCAAAACTATAAATTGATATATGGATAGAGAATAATATTGCTGTTTATTATTTTTAGTAGACTTTCTTTTGATTTCATTTCATTCAAGGATATTTCTTACTCTTTTTATATCCTCTGGGTAATGTTGTTTAGGTGGAAAAGGAATAATTTCATATGTAATGATGTATGTATGCAGAGTATCCTTAGGATGTAGTAAAAAAAAAAAAAGACAAGATTGCAATGAGATCAAAGTTCACCTTTTTTTCCTGTGCAACATATATATAAAATAGGCAATATTTGGGTTTTTGCCATTGTGGCCATTATTGGTGTACAAATTTAATGGTTAAATAAAAATAAAATCTTTTTAGAACATACCCTATGGAAATGTCTACATACATATTTGTATGTTATGGACTGAATCCTAGGTAAATAACTATCTTTATTGCATTTGGGCAAGTTAAAATGAAAAAGTTGGCAAATCCTTCCAGTATTTACTACGTAACAAAAGAGTAAAATGTAAAAGACTGGGGGATATTTATGCTAAGATCTGCAAAGCCTTATGTTTTATACTGCCAAAATAAGCAGAGTCTTGAATGATGTAAAAAAACAACCAGTAAAATAAAACATAATCTCTCTAATAATACAGAGTAAAATATTCCCCGCCCATATATATAAAACATATTAAAAAGGGAACAGCAGTTGGGTCCCAGGGCTACTGAAAATTAAAAACAAGATTATTCATCCAGTTCCAGTGGGGAAGAAAGGAAATTAATGCAGGATTCTCACAAATGTTATCTATATGGTGGTATTGTTCCTATTTCAAAGGAAATGTCCATTAGTTTATAGCCTGATTTTATATTATGGGAATCAAATTTTATCTCAAGAAAGTTAGCTAAATTAATGAAGTTAACCTAAGCAAAAATAAGAAAGGTGGACTGGATTTATTTTGGACCAAATGCTTTGTTATGTTAAATCCAGCACACTATGTTTTTATGAGCTGGAAAAAAAATCTGCTCAAAATAAACCTTTCACTGTATCTTGAAGATGTATGTACTTTAAATGCAAGCTGCCACTTTGTTCGGAGCTGTAAAAGTCAATTGACATTGCATGTCAAACACATACACATGTGGGTGCAAAAATCAACAGTGTTTTCAGCCCTGAACCATATATATGTATTTTCTCAAAATCAGTAAACTGTGTCCTTTACAATAAGGTGTTTCAGGAAAGAGCATATCTGACACAATTCACATAGGTTATGATTTACAAGTGACACTGGAGGTTTAAGTAGTTTTAATTCATGGTTTCAGAGATTTAGTGAGAGAATAAAAGTTGAGAGGACATTAATTTTATGCTGAACTTACCAATTACATCATACGTGGGTGTATGAATATACTTCCCCTGGGTGTTGGCTATCCATTTAGGACAAATCTAGTACTCAAAATTAAATTTATGAAACAAGAATGACAATTTAGAAAAGATTTTTAAAGGCTGTATTTTGAGATAATATTTTGAGGTAACTATGATTTATGACCTGTCTCTTTGTTGTTGTATGTGTGTATACTGAATGCTTATGCACTGGAGACAAATTCCTTGTGTGTCCAATCATACTTGGCCAATAAAGAAAGCTCTATTCTATTCTATTCTATTCTATTCTATTCTATTCTATTCTATTCTATTCTATTCTATTCTACTCGACTCGACTCGACTCGACTCTACTATATTATTATATTATATTATTATATTATATTATATTATATTATATTATATTATATTATATTATATTATATTATATTATATTATATTATATTATATTATATTATATTATATTATAATATTCTATTCTATTCTATTCTATTCTATTATTCTATTCTATTCTATTCTATTCTATTCTATTCTATTCTATTATTCTATTCTATTCTATTCTATTCTATTCTATTCTATTATATTATATTATATTATATTATATTATATTATATTATATTATATTATATTATATTATATTATTATATTATAATATTCTTCTGTGACATCATTATAAATAGCTCTGAAATAGTTGAAAGTATCCTCTAGTTGTATGAAACTGAAATGCCTTATTAAACCTGGCCTTCTCACGTCTTGGCCTTTTGCCTAATAACAAAGGTAGTGTATTAAATCTGTATTGCATAACTATATTTTTGTGTGGATAGGTTCAAGGTAGCATTATCAACCATGATGACTTTTGCTCCATCCTGTGCGTCAGTCGCAGATACTGATTGACCCGTTTCTTCCTTTTGCCGGAGAGACAAATGGTGAGAACACATCAGATGTGTTATCTCCTGTGAATATTCTTAGCAGAAAAGAATAGCAAATCTTGAACTGGAAATGAACTATGATTTCTTCTTAGGTGTCACAACCCTTTCCTTGAAAACTCCCTTTCAAAGGAAAATAAATAACTTGTGTTCAAGATATTTGGGAGTATGCTATTAAACAAAACAAACCATTCCAGTCTATTTTGTATGATTGAAAAAAGAAGAATTATATAACCGTTATAATTAATTTAACTTAGAATTAATCTAAGCTAAATTAATTATGGCTAATACAAGAAGCATGGATTTCAGTTGTTTAAAATATTTGACCAAGGCTCTATTCACTCATAAGGTTTAATTAAGTGGATTTTTTGTCTTGTACCGAAAAGGTAGAAAAAGAAGAAAAAGTCAAGAAAGTTTGCTGTGCTTTCATAAACAGCTATTTATTTGAACCTATCACAGCTCCACGAAGAGCCTTAATTTGGTTCAAATTATCATTGGTCCAACAATTTTGGAACGCAAGCATAATTTAAATGCTGATAAAATCTTCAAGAATGTTAAAATAACAGGCTATCATTCCTTGCAGAGTGCAAAGAAGAAGGATTAATTAACTAATAGCTGTCAAAGCCAACTGTAACTAATCATTTTGCATTATTAATATGGATGGTATTACTCAAGCTGAACAATATAATCTACTCAGTGATAATTCCTGTTTTTGTTTCAGGGCAAACATAACATGACCCATTTTGCAGAATTGTCAATAGGTCTTTATCATGCCTTGAAGTTTGCTGCCCTAAATGGTTATTATAATATGAAAATGTATATATAATTGATGATAGAAGATAATAGGACAGGTTTGGGGAGACGATCATTTCCCATGACCCCATTCCAGTGGTGGGATTCAAATATGTGAACAACCAGTTCTCTGTGTGGATGCCACTTCCAGAAGTCCATTTTGGGCCTGGGCAACAAAAAATTAGCTACTGGTTCTGCCAAACTGGTACGAACTGGCTGAATCCTACTACTGCCCACTCTCTGCTGGACTCCACTGCCAGGCCTGCCTAATCTGATGTATCTAATCCACGTGCTGGAAGAACCAACAAACAAATAGAAAATTTCTTATTTGCTATTTGTGCTGCCATTGAACAAGGAAAAGTATCAGTTGCTGGGGTTAGGACAGATTAAATAAAGAGAGCTTCTGGGCACTGGTGTAGGGGCAGAGTTTTCTCCCCCAAATCCAATGATTTTTAATGAGAATATTCCACACAATCCAGTTTCTGTTAATACTTAAAAATACTTAGAAAATTCTATATTAAAAATTGTATTTTAAAAATCACCGGCTAGCCAGATTTATAATTTATATAATTGCCATTATAACAATTATATAATTTATATAAAGGCAGAATCCAAAAAGATTCATGGACTATTCAGTCATCTGAATGAGGCATACTGACGTAACATAGTATTATAATTCCTGTTATTGTAATAATTGGGCAGACACAAGCTAAATAATTCTGAACTATTCTAGGCTCCCATGCTTGGAAGCAGAATCTATCATTTTTCAGTCATAACATTTTGAAAATTTCAGTCATAACATTTTGTATGCTTCTCAAGATGATCAGGGGCATTATATGTTCTGGGTATATTATATTATTAAAATTTAATATATAAGTGCTTTTCCAATACAAACATACCTGTTGTGCAGTGTACTAAGTAAGAGATGGCTGATGTAATAATATGAACTTCCTCCTTCACCCAAGTCACACAATCTCATTTTATCTTAAAAGCAAAAGGTTTACAAAGAAGCAATATGATTATGCAGGCTGAAAGGCAGACACACTGCACAAAAGTATTATCTGAAAACGTATTTGCATGCATACATAACAAAATTCGTATATATTTTATTAAATGACAAATGCCACTACTATTTCTTTTTTTGACTAGGCAGGCATCGGTTTGGCTTGTAAATTGAATTGTATTGCTTCCAACAAATTGTGAAATGTACTAGCTGTAACTAAAAGCTATTTAGTTTATGAAGTGTGAAAATGTCTCAAACTTCTCCCTCCCTGCTTTTAATCCCCTTGAAAAACAAGCTTTTTCAGTTCCAAAAAGAAATTCATAGATGGATGAGGCAAGTTGTTTAGAAATATTTTCATGCAATCATAGCTTAACTTTATGATGGGCAGATAAAATTCAGCACAAGTTGTTTTCTCATCGATTGCACATTAAAAATTTCTGGCTGGGAATTATAAGAGTTGTAATCCAATGCATATGAAAAGCTTATGTATTTATTATGTGGCATCCTCCTGCAATCCCAAACAATTCTCATTGCATGATTAAATATTTAAAAATTCATAAGAGTGGCTATCACACTCCTGCACTGTGAATGGTGTACACTAACAATGAGCTCTATTAAGTTTACATTACTGGAATATTTAATACAATCATCAAGAGAATTCTAAACCAATTATCATCGTCTAAGTAACCTTGTCTTTTGCTTAAACTTGAGTATGAAAATTGAGTAGCTTTTGCCTGTACACAAAAAGATGAAACTAAAGAGAGTGAATGGCTTTCATTTAGATGAATCAAATTACAAAAATCAACCATGATTTTTAAAGAAATCAGACATATTGATTCATAATTAAACACACCATGATCTATGGCTTATTCAATCATATTGAAATAGAATATGTATCTTAGTTTTTACTATATTAGAGGTTAAGTATATGTTCAAATAATGAAAATCCATGGCAGTTCATCTAATCCAGACAGAATGCTTGAGATGTTTTATCATTATGAAATTGTGTTGAAGAAATAACAAACACATTACAATTAAAAGTGTCTTTGCTCAGCCAGTTTATAAATATTTTGCAGACAGCCATTTCATGCTATTATGCAAACCTAGAGATTGTATTTTATTGCTATGAGTTGCCCCAAGTTGTTTTAAGATCAGCCATATACATTATTTTGAATTAATTAATTAAAAATGTACATCTAAAATAGCATCTCAATGTCCATTCATGCAAATTTTCAATATTCTTATGTTCTATCTATTTCTGTAACCAGGAAACATTGGGATATTTACTAATTATATTAATCAACAAATGCTGTTTTGTAGCCAACTACTGAAGCACAGTAAAAAAAATGTTTTAATTTGACCGCAAATTTTTATCTTATTGGATAAATAGTATGGACATCCAAAAATAG
The DNA here is from genome assembly GCF_001527695.2 of Protobothrops mucrosquamatus. Classification (NCBI taxonomy): domain Eukaryota; kingdom Metazoa; phylum Chordata; class Lepidosauria; order Squamata; family Viperidae; genus Protobothrops; species Protobothrops mucrosquamatus. Next base: position 541,724 of record NW_015386646.1, on the reverse strand, counting down.
TTTGAAGATTTCCCCAATCTGCTGTTATTTTTAAAAAGATTTATATTCCCTTGCAGATAGGAACAAGTTATAAAAAGTTAACCTTCACTGACATCCTTTTTCTCCCCAAATCAGGTTGCCTGTAAGGAGATGTGGATTAATTGTCCCTCAGTCATTGCAAACAGTCAATCATGAAGCAATGGAGTCCATTTGTGGTCATTTAGACAGGAAGTTGTTGCAAGTAGTTAGAGCAGTAGAGGTGATATATATGTCTTTAATTGCATTAAAAACGCGAATCCTGGGTGTGTGCATGTTAGAAAAACAAAAGAAATCAAGCACCAGGATAAAAGTATAAACAAAACTGTTTAATATAAAACCACTTAGCTTTCATCGGCCAAACTGCCATCATTGTCAGAGTGAAAGTAAAGGATCTGGGAGTTTACTTATACGGCCAGCTGCTTCTGCGCCCTGCTCCTTGAGCGAGTCACCGGTCCATTTGCTTCGATCGGCCGTAATGCTCCTAGTCGTCCTGCACCTATCAGCATATTGGCGAGTTCACAAGCTGTTCCCCCGCCCGCAGTCGCTCCCTTAGCGAATGCTAAGTGGTTTTATATTAAACAGTTTTGTTTATACTTTTAGCTGGGTGTTCGATTTCTAACACACACACACACACACACACACATATATATATATTAAAAAGTCCTTCAGTTCTGTTGTGCTTTTCCCCCCACCATACCAGGTTATGTGATAAAACATCAAAGTTAATGATGGTAGTGCAAAAATGATAAGCCAATCTTCCAATCTGCTGCCCTTAAATCAATAAGGTGGACAGGGAAATAGGAATGAATGAGTTCACTGTTGTCACACAGAAGTGTTTTCAAAAGGAACTGTCATAGCTAATCTTTGAATGGGCTGGAATGCTGGAGAGAACTAAGATCAGCTGAGGGATTTAACTCTGCGGCTGATAGAAATGAATTGGCAAGGTTTTAGAGAGCCATGAAGAATGGAAAGGGGAAAATATGGGGAAATTTTAATTCACCCAATGCCCTCAGAGAAAGGAATGCATTTTAGAATATTTGGATATTTTCACTAAAGGAAACACATGCAACAGAGAAGCTTTAATCATGAGTTGGCATCATTTAGGGTGACGTGCTATGTGAATGGCATGCCAAGCTAGGGTTAAATAAGCACTCAATTTATTTATATATTTATTGCTGTAACCTACTTTTTGGGGAAGGAATCTGTCAGAGTTCACACAGGGCTACTTTGCTGCTCCAAGGCGTAATAGCAAGTTTATCACATTTGAAAAATTATTTCATGAATCAGGCCTTAGCTGAAGAACGAAATATTGTATTGAAGTATAATCAATTTGAGGTTATGGAAGTACAGAGAAAGAATGAGCCAACATAGCAATAACATTGATAACTTAGACTTATATACTACTTTACAGTGCTCTACAGCCGTCTCTAAGTAGTTTACAAAGTCAACATATTGCCCCCAACAATCAGAGAGAAGTCACTAGAAAAGGCCTCTGTGGGAAGGCACTTTTGTAAGTGTCTGTGTGTGCTCACACATGCACTTGGATATCCAGGGAAGAAGCTGCTTGCAAAGGTCTTCAGCACGATCCCCTTACACTAAGCAGCAAGAGAACTGCACCACACTGTTTTTTTAAAATACAATTTAAAGTTCTTTTTAGTCCAGACTAAAATCACTATAACAGAAGGAACTATACCAGAGAATTGTATTTCAGTGATTGATTTGTGTAAAGCAGTTTGGATAATAATCGCATAATAAACTTGTTTCCCGTTCACAGCCAAAGGTGGCTTATCTTATTTATTTTGCACTTTCTAGAGAAAAGTGCAAAATAAATTAAAAAATCTTGGAAAAGAATTTCTTTTCAGCCCCAATCAGGATGGAGGCATTGCTTTGAGACCAAGTTTGTTAAACTTTCAGAAAACCCCCACCTTGTATATGAGATTGACAGTCTAGGTTTCAAACATGGAGGCCCTAAGTCTGATAGAGAGGCTACTTCTACAACTAGGTTTTTTTTCTTTATAGGAACATCAATTATCATACATATGATGTAAATGGCTACATGTCTTAATCATTCTATAGATAGCATTAAATTAATCATCTCAGAAGATATTAAAAGTATGAATAAATTCATGTTGCACAACTGTCCTATCTTAGAAAGAAGCTTGTTTTACCTGTGCAATATAGTACTGCTGCCCAGAATTACGTATTTTTTTATATGTATATATACTATTTTATATTAATTGACAGTGCTTATTAGTTGGGAATTGGAATATCATATGCATTTAATTGCTTTCAACATTAAATGGGAAACAAAGAAAATAAACTCTGGTTCATGATTCTTTCAAAATAATACCATCATTTAAAAAAAAAACTCAGATGATCCAGTGGCTGATCTTATCAACACTGCCCACTGGATTCAAAAACCTCCAAAGAAACTTAAGGGAATATAAACAATCAAGGGAAAAATTCCTATAAATCTCTTTTCCATCCTTAACCCTCAATTTCTCAACAAAGGTAATTAAACAGTTGTATTTCAAAGCTATATATTTTCAGGTGAAATTCCTATGTTCTTTCAACATTAATCTCCTTAAAATGACGAGAATGTTCAAAGATTTCAAGCTCAAAATAATCAGGTTTTCAGAAAGTAATTCTTTTGGAAAAATAGACCACAACCTTACTTAAATACAGTATGATATGGGAGTAAGATATTCATTTTCACTGAATATTTTATCGAAAATACTCTTTTTATTCCAAACGATACCTGTAAAATCGGGAAAAGTCTTTTTTGATGAATTAAATACAACAATACTGAAATTTATCAGGCAAGGAAAAAAGCTAGAATCAGACTGAAAATGCTACAAGGAGCGAAAGAAAGTGGAGAATTTGGACTGCTGGACTGGACGTTATACTACCAAGCAACTATATTAATATGGCTTAAAGAGAATGCTCAGAGATAAAAGACTATTATACCTAGAGGGGCGTGACCTACAACTTGGTTGGCATGCCTTTCTATGGTATGGGAAGAATCAAATTCATAGCTACTTTCAAAACCACTTTATAAGAAAAAATATTCTTACCACTCCATTTAAAATCAGGCACACAAGGAATAATGCAGGGCAATCATGATGGATATATAAAACAAACTCTTGATAAACTTGGCTTTAGTAGTTAATTTTCTCCACTTCTCAATTTAACATTATAGGTACAAACTGATAACTACAGATATAATTAAAGTCTTTTTCCTCAGACAGATTTATTTCTTGTCCGTGCAATAGGAGGTATTGGATATTATTATAAGCTTAATCATATTTATCTACATAAATTACACTAACTGGATTATATATAATTGGAGAGATGATTTGTACACAGTATGTTTTACTGTAGCTGTTTTGTTAGCCATCGAGACTCTATTTGTTTTTGCAGCAGGATATAAATTTACTTAATAAATAAATAATGTCTGGTCACAGCAAAGATAAAATAAGTCCATGTGCAAAGAACCAAATGGCAGGCTTCATCATTAATGTGACTTGATTTTAATTTAGCTAAATTAGGGAAAATATACAAAACATGACTACTAGAATTCTTTCCTATCTCTTAATAGCAGCTTCTTTCTGGGATAGATGGCCAAGAAGAGGGAAGAGTAATATTTATAAAAACAACAATTTAATAGTTAGAAGGTTCTAGTAAATTTGGCCAGTGAGAATAGGTAGAACAATCAGGAATAAACTATTCCAGAGGCAAGGGGATATCTCTGAGAAGGCTTGAGCATTGAATCTCTGTAGTTGGCATTCCCTTGCATTTGAGATGCCTTCTTTAGTTAGACCGCATTAGAAAGGCAGATTCAACTCAGAGAAGGCGTCTTGGAGATATCTGGGTCCCAAAACATACAAGGTTTTAAAATTGATAATAGCACTTTAAATTGCACTCCAAAGCTGACTGGCACATCTGTCTCAAATTTGACATCAGTGATTTCCAGAAAATGGATTACATTTATTCAAAATTTTATCAACATCTTGAAATTTGAAAGGTTTAAATTTTTGCTTGAATATGTTATTGGAGTTGATTGAAAAGTAGATTGCTGCAGACATTTGTACTAGAAACAGAGAATGCATTTTCTTTGGATCTGAGAACAAAGCATCTGCATTACCAAACTAACTTCTTCCAATGGAATGAAATTTAAAACAACATACTTTGTTTTCTGGAAGAACAAAAAATAGAGATGTTGAGAACAAGCAAGGTAGTGCTAACTATTATCTGACACCCAGCTTGCACAATAAATTGTCAATGGGTTGATTTTGAAATTATTTTAAAAAACAATAAAGCACTCCTTAAGATAAAACTAAACCAATAATTGATTGACAGGATTCTCACTTTTTAAGTTTTTAAATATGTTCAAGAAATCTCCTGAAGCACTTAGCCAATTACAGAGAACAAATAGCTAATCTCTTATTGACATTTTTTTCTCTAAGTCCCAACTATAGTAATAATACCAGCCCAGGCCTATTACACCTTGTCAGCCTTTCTTGGAAAGAAGAAGAAAAGACCAGCTTGGGAAATTATACTTTTGCTGATATGTTTTTTTTAACTGCTTCCAAACATATTAAAATTACCACATTGTAGCCATAGCCAAATGTTGTACTATCTAGCTATAACTTTTGCGTTACTGGCAAAAGGATTAACAATTTTGAAAATGTTCCAGGGTCAACTGGCAAGCAAAATGCATTCTGAAAAATTTTATAAATCACCAGGAGCAAAAAAGAAACACATTTGCATACCCAAAGTCAACCAGAGCTCAAGCCATTATTAAGTTAAACAAATAAATAGAAGCTCATCAGCATAAGATAGTCCCAAAGCATCATAGAGTCCTCAGTGCCCTCAGAGAAGGATGAGGGGGGACATGATAGCAGTGTTCCAATATCTCAGGGGCTTCCACAAAGAAGAGGGAGTCAAGCTATTTTCCAAGGCACCTGAAGGCAGGACAAGAAGCAACAGATGGAAACTAATCAAGGAGAGAAGCAACCTAGAACTAAGGAGAAACTTCCTGACAGTTAAAACAATTAACCAGTGGAACAACCTGCATCCAGAAGCGGTGAATGCTCCAACACTGGAAGTTTTTAAGAAGAGATTGGACAGCCATCTGTCTGAAATGGTATAGGGTTTCCTGCCTGAGCAGGGGGTTGGACTAGATGACCTCCAAGGTCTCTTCCAACTTTATTATTATTATTATTATTATTATTATTATTATTATTATTATTATTATTATTATTATTATTATTATTATTACTACTACTACTACTACTACTACTACTACTACTACTTGTAGATGCATTCTAGAAACTCTACACAATGGGTGGATAAATGTGCATAAGAGACCATCCTAACATAGAAACTTTTGAACTTTAAAATACACTAAGGTATGGATGAAGCATAGCAGTAGATGAAGCATAGCAGTAGATATAAACATCTGACAAACTTCCATTATGTGCATTCTGCTGTCTTGAACAAATGAAGCAAATCACATAGCACAGCTAGGTAACTATAGTTCCTTTACAACAGGGGTCTTCAAACTTGGCCCTCTTATGACTTGCTGGCTGAGGAATTCTGGGAGCTGAAGTCCACAAGTTATAAAAGGGCCAAGTTTGAAGGCCCCTGCTTTACAACCTGGGAAACTTCAACTCCCAGAATTCCAGAGCCTGCTATATAGGTTGTAAAGAAGCCATAGTTGCGACCCCTGTCATATAATCCATTGCATCATGACCCATGGACACAAATTACATAACTCTGGCATCTGTATGATGATGTCATGATGTGCGTGATGATGGTATGGCTTCTACTGGACTACACTAATAATGGGGATGTATAAACACAAATGCTTGAAATAAAGTTGTTTTTTAAAAGGTTCAGCAGTATCTTATTAAGCGGATAATGGCATGAAACTGCAAGGGTACTTCTCCTGTCTGAGTTGGGACAGGGGTTGGGCTGTGCTATGCAACTCCTCCATCTCCCCATTCAGCCAAGCAGTCAAAGCAAAATAAGAGGGAAAGGGAGGACAGACAGATGCATACTTTAGACTTAGGATAAAAACTTAAAAGGGCCAATTGTCTTTTAATTTAAAAAAAACCCATCCACATGGTTACATTTTATTAAAGACAGAGGCTTCCAAAATTAGAAATGTCCTATGCTTTTCTACCACTCTGAGAGGGCCTGGGCACCTGATATATGAAAATAAATTATATTCAGTGGGTGCAGCTGGAAGGTAAACTATCCTTGATCACAGAACAGATGTTCCTAAAGAAGAAAAATGTGTGTATATCCTGTTGTTTTGCTCCCTGGCAGTAGATTCCACCCCAGACCAAACCTGAAATTGAGATGGAACTTTCCTTGACATTAGACAAGTTTGGCCTGTTTTGTTTCTTTTTAAAAAAAGACAGGCTTACATAAAATAATTTCTAAAACCCCTCACAAGATACTCTGAATGAGGTTGTCATCCCAAAGAGGTTTGTTTATTGACATGAATTGACACCCCACCCCTCCTCCAGGCAGCTGCTTAAATCAAACCTTCCAGGCCTTGAGAAGTGGCATGTAACACCAGGAACACGTGTGAGGCCTAATGCTATACTTAGAAATTCGACTTTCCCCATTGATAGATGGCTTAAATGAAGAATGGGAAGTTTGTCCTTTGAAGAATTCATTTATCTTGGTACTTGAGAATAAAATCTCAATGGCAGCCCTGGAAGATAGACACGGAACATTCTTTCTGGAGTTTTAAAGCAACAAATGGCATTGACAGCAAAGCATTCCTGCATGTTAGAAACACTCTTTATAGCACATTCTATTTTTGTGGAAATATTTAAACATTTCTTCATGAAAACATTATTATTATTGCAAGTTAAATCAAACTCAGAACCGAATTTTCCAGAAATCCTCAACCACAGGCAGATTGCCATCCAATAGTTTTACTTTTCCTTATTAGATTCTTGAATATTTGGCTTATTCTGCTTTTAAGAAAAAAAATGAGAAAGATATGGACACACATGCACAAATACATGTTTTCAGATACACATAGATTTATTAATTTCATTTGTAAACATTGTGTGTCTTATCCTATTTGTATGTAGGCATATACTAACTTCACTGTTTAGCTCTTCCGTACTATGACATGATCTATAATACAAAGATATGTATGTTGTGGTATTTTTTTTAGTCTTTAAGGTGCTATGGGATTTAGATGTTGCAATAGCTATTACCTCTAGTATTTTTCAGTGTCACAACTGTGCCGAGCATTAAAATCCAAAACAATATGTTTATTAAAATATTCAGACAGGTTTTAGGCCCAGCCAGAATATAACAATCATCTTTATTGTTGATCAAGATTAAATTAACCCCAAGATTAAACTAACCCAGGTAAACTGTCAAACTGGCTTCCTTCTTTCCTAGATATATGTCCACTTAAAATGAGTAATATGAAAACCAACATACAGTTTTAAAAATTGGGTGCCTTATGTTTATTGCTTGCTTGCTTGTTTTTCCCTTCTTTCTTTAGTGCTTTTTCTCTTCTCCCTGTAATCTTGTTGGAGTTATTTTTATTATATCTTGTCAACTCATTTTGCCTGAACTTCAGAGATAATAAATGCTCTAATCCCAGGATCCTCAACCTTGGCAACTTTAAGACTTGTGGACTTCCACAAATCTTGAAGTTGCCATGTTTGGAGATCCCTGCTCTAATCAATCTGATTATCTTCAGGATGATAACTCAGAGATTCCTCAGTAGGAATAATTGTGAAACATTATTTTAATGTAAACAATGCCATTAAATGCAGATGTGGAATTTTGAAGGTGACAATGGATTATATAACACTGCACCTCCTCCCCACATGCATTTTGCTCCTTTTATCTCCACCTTGCTCAATTTTATTTTAACTGAATTTTAATTTAAGATCTCCATTTATTGTTTTAATGTTTTACATTGTATTTTAATTGAATGCTTGTAAGCCACCTAGGGTTGCCTGTAACAAGATGGGTGGCATGTAAGTATGAATGAATGAATGAATGAATGAATATCATATTGCAATTGTTAATTTACAACCACACACACACACACAAAGCTACTAGAGGATGCAGCTTAGTAGAAGTATAACAACCACAGCGGGAGTAATCGTTTCAGAGATTTTCTGACAGTAGATGTTAAACCATAATTTACTATCTGACGATTTAAAAAAGTATATAGTTTGATCATATATTATTATTTGACTGATCTGAAAGACTAAAATTAAAATGCTGGATTCCAATCAGACCTGAACCAGTCTCACAGAGAACAAGTTGTAGCAACAATAACAAGCTACAATTAGCATGTTAGAGATTCACAGATATCCATGACATTTCTTATATGTTCATGTAAACCATAATTTCTTAATGTATAGTAACCTAATGTACTTTACAGGATGGTTGTAAATACAGTATAAGATTAGCATTTACTAATAATATTTAGCATAGGAATATCAGCAAAAATTCCCCAAATTTGTTGGAGTAATAGCTATCTTTACTATGATCTAGCTATAAATTCTAAGGACACAATAATTATTAAGGAATTAATTATTGCCTCATAACTTTATTAGATAACTATAAGTCCTACAATAATTCAGTTCATCAAATGGGATAACCTAGGAAAAATTAAAATAAGTTTTAAAATTAGTGCATCTATCTATCAATCTAGCTCTCTATCTCTCATCTATCTATCTTCCTTTTTACATCTTTCCAAGGTACTCCATTTATTAAAGCATGTAACATATTGAAAATTGCAAACCAAAAACATCAAACAAAACCAGCTCACATGGAGCTAGAAACTCTTATTTTTCTTTTCCAGAGTATAGTAGACTCACAGGAGGCAGACTTGGGCAGTACAATCTTAACAGCAGCTGTGCAAATATTATAATATTGTGTGCTATTGTTGTGTTAGGTTGCAATCATAGACATTTTGATATCTGGGCTTGTTTAACTAGAGCCAAAGGCAAGATAAGCAAAGGAAGTAGAGATATTAAAAACCTGGTCATATAACTGGGAACAGATTTAGTTTCATCTATCAAATCTTCAATTGGAACAAACAATCAAAAATAAAATAAAGCAGGTTTTGTGTTAACAGCCATTATGCAGGGGAAAGACTGGCATAGGCGATATTTTCCATTTGGAAATATGGACCATTTCTTTTTTCTGGGAAGTAGTGGTTATAACGGTATCCCAGTTCACACTCAGTGAGTAAATGGGCACAAATATTAAGAAGCATCCTTATCCTGATTGCATTATTTTAATTATATTCACAGTAGTTGCACTGCCTGAAACAAAGTTGCTAAAAAAAATAATCCAAGTACTCTACATAGGTGTGCCTCTCCGTTCATAGTGCGTGTGATAGCAATAGCACTTAGACTTATATACCGCTTCACAGTGCTTTACAGCCCTCTCTAAGCAGTTTACAGAGTCTGCATATTGCCCCCAACAGTCTGGGTCCTCATTTTACCAGCCTTGGCAGGATGGAAGGCTGAATCAACCTTAAGCCAGTGAAAATCGACTGCTGAATTGCTGGCAGCTGGCAGTCAGCAGTAGTAGCCTGCAGTACTGCATTCTAACCACTGCGCCACCAGGGAATTGTGCCTTTCTTGTTTGAACAATTCTTTCAATTAAGTCTCTCGCCACCTGTTGGTTTCCACATGAATATGCTTTCATTAATCGCAAGAAAGTGGTTCAAGTCCATAGAATGAATGGAAGATGACAATATAATTGCAAGCATTTTGAAGAACATTAGTTATGACATAAATAAGAGTTAATTTTTCTCCCATCCTATTTCTTTCTGCGATGGTTTTGCATTTTTTTATTATTATTATTATTA